>NW_016910883.1:302582-303476 GCF_001483705.2 Eufriesea mexicana
GTGACACTGCATATGGGCCTACGGTCAGACCCCATGGGATGATTAATTTCTCCCCCATGTGGCAGGGGCCTGCGTGACCGGCTACAGGGCCTCGCTAGGGACCCTCGGCTTGATTTCGGGTGTTTCGTTGGTTCGTCGATCACTCTCGTTCACGAGTAAGTCATGGCAGGGTCTGTGGTGGCTGGGTGGGCTAGGTTCGATAGTGTGGATGCCGAGGTATGAAGTTGTCTTGTACACGGCAGTACGTCCGTAGGCTAGTCGGTCTTTCGAATAGTCGCGAACTCTTTCGGACGCATCGCGATTTGTACTTAGTTTTTCTTTACTCGCGTTTTCATATTTGTTTCCCTAAATTTATGGGAACTTAGAAATATTAGAGTCTATTGAAACGAAATATCTTAGCGTTGCGACAGTAGAGTAATAAATGTTAGTATACCGTATCGAAATGCCCTTTGTAAGACACGAAATTTAATAAAGTGTCAGTAGATTCGCTTTAACTTCTTTCGCTCCAAGTTAGATTAGGGTGCCTTTGATACATATAGCACCAGTAGGTTGCGCCACCAGGGCGCATGTCCGGGTCTCAATGCGTAGCCACCTCCACGTGGTGAGACCTGGTAATTGGTATCATTTTCCAAAAAAATATCTTTGGAAAAGCATACCAAGCAAAGAGCTACGCATGCATTGTTATGTAAATTGAGATAGATTAAGATTATTAAAAATTTAGCCTTCATTTTCACAGCATGAAACATGAACCCTGTACATTTTTCACGATATCACTTTCCGTTTGCCAAAAGAGTTTCCAAAACGCGATTACTTTTTCACGATTATAAAACTACGTACAATTCGTTGGAAAATTCACAATCTGTTGAAATTTCAAGTCAAATCGCGTAACTAACG
>NW_016910884.1:0-712 GCF_001483705.2 Eufriesea mexicana
CAATGCTATAGAATCCGGCCGGAAAATTCAATATTATTAACATTTGCGACTAATATCGCTTTGGGATAACTGTCCTGCATAAATAAGGAGGAAAAATTCTATTGTCATGCTATAGCCATTGCACTGCAATATAATTGGGCAGGAAAATTAATTTTATAGACATTTTCCGCTAATATCGTGGTGAGCTATCTGTCTTGCATAAATAAGGAGGACGGATTCCATTGGCGTGGTATTGCCATTGCAATGCTATAGAATCTGGCTGGAAAATTCAATTTTATTGACATTTTCGACTAATATCGTGGTGAGCTATCTGTCTTGCATAAATAAGGAGGACGGATTCCATTGGCGTGGTATTGCCATTGCAATGCTATAGAATCTGGCTGGAAAATTCAATTTTATTGACATTTTCGACTAATATCGTGGTGAGCTATCTGTCTTGCATAAATAAGGAGGACGGATTCCATTGGCGTGGTATTGCCATTGCAATGCTATAGAATCTGGCTGGAAAATTCAATTTTATTGACATTCTCGAGTAATATCGTGGTGAGCTAACTTTCTTGCTTAGATAAGGAGGAAGGATTCTATTGGCGTGCAATAGACAATGCAATGCTATGGAATCAGGCTGGAAAACTCAATTTTATTGACATTCTCGAGTAATATCGTGGTGAGCTAACTTTCTTGCTTAGATAAGGAGGAAGGATTCTATTGGCGT
>NW_016910884.1:828-1245 GCF_001483705.2 Eufriesea mexicana
ACTGGCCTACTATAGCCATTGCAATGCTTCAGAATCTGGCCGGAAAATTCAATTTTATTGTCATTTGCGACTAATATCGCTTTGATATAACTGTCCTGCATAAATAAGGCGGAAAGATTCCATTGGCATGCTATAGCCATTGCACTGCAATATAATTGGGCAGGAAAATTAATTTTATAGACATTTTCCGCTAATATCGTGGTGAGCTAGCTGTCTTGTACAAATAAGGAGGAAAGATTCCATTGGCGTGCTATAGCAATTGCATTGCTATCGAATATGCCTGGAAAATACATTTTTATTGACATTTTCGACTAATTTCGTGGTGAGCTAACTGTCTTGCATAAATAAGTAGGTAGGATTCCATTGGCGTGCTATTGCCATTCCATTGATATAGGATCCCGATGGAAAACTCAGATT
>NW_016910885.1:0-286 GCF_001483705.2 Eufriesea mexicana
CTGCGATTCTTTTGATTTCTGCGTTCTACTCTGCACTAATGTCTTCTGTTTGGCCCTGGGGTGCTCAGCAGTTGTGTCCGCATGATATTAGGTTAAGTTGGCTAACTTATGGTTATATTACAGTTGGTTAGGCTAGGAGATGCTGGCTTTGACGTCAGTGCTATAGTCTGCTACCAGGTGGATCTCTGCTCCATACAGTAGTATAATTCCTACAGCTTGGCCCTAGGAGGGCCAGCAATGGCAGCCTCTGCATGTTACATAGTGACAGGTTACATTCGGTTGTGTA
>NW_016910886.1:0-9351 GCF_001483705.2 Eufriesea mexicana
CAGCTCTCGTGGGGCCGTCAATAGCGGTCGTTGAACGCGAGTATGTGTTACGTTACGCCTGCTCATGTTACGTTGTGGTTCGTTAGGAGAGGATAGCCGTGACTTTTGCCCCATACACCGTTATTCGGTGTATTTCTGCCCTCTGCTGCGACCTGGTGTTCCCTGCTTTGCTCTGGGAACGCCACAAATAGCGGAAGCGGCGCGTTAAGTTGGGTTAGCTTACGTTTGGTTAGGTTAGGCTTGATTCGGGTAGGTTGGGATATCTTACACTTTCGTACCATAAACTGCCATCATATGGACCTCTGCGCTCTACTCTCCTGCATTATGCCCTGCTTGACGATGTGGTGGCCAGCAATAGTGGAACAGGCACATTAGATTGATGATTGGGATCGGTATCATTCGGTTGGGATAGGTTAGGCCAGGTTAGGTTGTGATACATTTTACTTCCCAGCTTTACACTTCAATGCGGAGGAGAGCTGCCGTCCACTGTGCTTTAGTGTATTCTGCTCGTCCCTGGGGAGACCAGTAATAGAAGTCACGGCCCGCTAGTTTCAATTAGGCTACGTTTGCTTGTGCTACGTTAGCTTGGGTTAGGTTTGGGTAGATTCGACTTTCGTGGTTTACACTGTTATTCGATGGATTTCTACGCTCTACTGCGCTCTAGTATGTTCTGCATGGCTCCACGGCAGTTAGCAATAGTTGTCGCGGCACGTTACGTTCAGTTATTCTACGCTGGGATAGGATTGGTTAGGCATTGTTAGGTTCGGGTATCTTTGACTTTTGTGCTATACATTGATATTTGGTGGCTTTCTACGCCCTACTCTGCTGTACAATACTCTGATTGACTTCGTCGCGGCCAGCAATGGAGGTCAAGGCACGATAGGTTATGTTAGGCTGCGTTTGGTAATGTTACGATTGGTTAGGTTAGGAGAGGATACCTTTGACTTTCGTACTATACACCGCTATTCGGAGGACTTCTACGCTCTACATTCCACGACTGCTCTCTGCTGGACACTGGAATAGCCTGTATTTGTATCCTCCGCACATTAGTTTGAGAAAGTCTACGTGTCGTTAGGTTATTATAGTCTGGGTTATTCCTGGATTTCTTTGACTTTTGTGCCACACACTGCAATCCGGAGGATTACTGAGCTCGGCTGTACCCTTGTATATTCTGCTTGCCTCTGTAGGGGCCAGCAAGTGTGTTCTCGACACGTTCGACTGAGGTATGACACGTTTGGTTGGGCTATGAAGTTAGGGTTAAGTTCGGATAGCTTTGACTTTCTTGGTATACACTTCTATGCGGTTGATTTATGGGAACATAAATAGGATAGGATACTTCGGCTCTTGTACTATACACTGCTATTCGTTGGACTTCTGCCCTCTACATAGCTCTACTATTTGCTGCACGACTCTGGGGAGGCGAGCAATAGCGATCGTGGCACGTCGGGTTGAACTAGGTTACGTCTGCCTATGTTAGTTTGTGGTTATCCTCGGCCGGGTTAACTTAGACTTTCGAGCTGTTCACAGTTATTCGGAGGATTTGTGCGCTCTAATGCGCTCTTCTATATTCTGCTTTGCCCTGGGAATATCAGCAATATCTTTCTCGGCAGGTTAGTTTGAGCTACATTTCCTTCTGTTAGCTTAGGTTAGGTTAAGTTCGGTAAGTATGGCTCTGACTTTCGTGCTCTACATTGGTGTCCTGTTGATCGCAGCGTCCAGCTGTGCTCTACTATGTCCTCCTTGTCCCTGGGGTGGCCACCAACAGTGGCCGCTGCACGTTATGCTAAGGTATGCTATGATTGGTTACGCTACGCAAGCTTGTGTTAGGTTTGGTTTGATACGACTTTTGTATCGTACACTGCGATTCTACATATCTCTGCGCTCTTCTTTCCTCTACTATGATATGCTCGACTCTGGGGAGGCCAGCAATAGCGGCAACGGTTCGCTAGGTTGAATTATGTTACGTTTGGTTATGTGAAGATTGGATAATCTGGGATAGGATAGCTTTGACTTTTGTGCTGTACACTGCTATTCGATGGATTCCTGCGCTCTACGTTGCTCCACAGTACTCCGCTCCAATCTGGGGATGCGAGCAATAATGGTAGCGAAACGTTAGCTTGAGTTAGGTTACATTTGGTTATGATAGGCTGGAAACTTTTGGCTTGGATGGCCTTTACTTTCGTGCTGTACACAGATTTTCGGTTGTTATCAGTGATCTACACTGCTCTACTATATTCTACTTGGCTCCGGGTTTGCCAGAAGCAGCGGTCGCGGAAAGTTCTGTTGAGGTATGCTACGCTTGGTTAGGTTAGGTTAGGTCACATTAGATCCGGATATCTTCGACTCCTGTGCTGTTCACAGCAACGCGGTGGATTTCTGCTCAATACTGTGCTCTGGTACAGCCTACTCGTCTCTGTGGGACCAGCAATAGTAGCCTCGTCCTGTTAGGTGAATTGGGTTACGTTTGGAAATGTTGCGTTAGGATTCGATGAGACAATCTACCCTGACTTTTGTGCTTCGCATGGCTCTTAAGTGGGTTTCTGTGATCTACTGTGCTCTACTACATTCTGCTTGGCTCTGGGGAGACCAGGAACGTTGTTCGCGGCACACTACCTAGAGATTCGCTACGTTTGGGTAGATTAGTTATGGCCACGTTGTGTCAGGTTGTGTTTGACTTTTGCGCTCTACCCTGCAATGCAGTGGATTTCAGCGCTATGCTCTGCCTTTGTATATTCTGCTTGTCCCTGTGGAGGCCAGCATTAGTGGTCTCGTCATGTTAGGTTTAGTTAGGTTACGTTTAGGTATGCTACGTTTGGCTAGTTTGGATAGGCTACATTAACTTTTGTACTATAGACTGCTATTCGGTACGCTGTACTTTGCTACAATATGTTCTGCTTGGCCCTGGGGTGGCCAGCAATAGTAGTCTCGGCAAGTTAGGTGCAGTTACGTTACGTTTCACTAAGTTAAGTTGGGAGGGTTCGGTAGGGCTTTCTTTGTCTCTTGTCCTATACAATGCTACTCGTTGGATGTCTGCGCTCCACGTTGCTCTACCATACTCCGCGCGACCCTGGGGATCGAGCAGTGCTGGTCGTGGAACGTTTGTTTGGGTTAGGTACCACTTGGATTGATTAGGTTGTGTTAAATTTGGCTATGATGGCTTCGATTTTGGTACTATACACAATTAGGTGGCGGACTCCTGTGATCTACTGTGCTCTACTATATTGTCCTCGGCCTTGGGGTGCTTGCAGCAGTGGTCGCGGCACCTTATGTAGATTTATGCTACGTTTGGTTAGGTTAGGTTTGGTCAGGATGGACTACGGTAGTTCCACTTCAGTGCTATACGCTGCTATGTGGTGGATCACTGGGCTCTACTTTGCTCCAGTATATCCTGCTTGGCTCCGGGGAGGCGAGCAAATGTGGTCTTGGCGCGTTAGGTGGAACTAGGTTACGTTTGGTTAGATTAGGTTTGGCCGTGTTCTCTCAGGGTATCTTTGACCTTCCCGCTATAAACAGTTCTTCTGTCCATTCCTGCACTCCACTGTACTCTACTCTGATCTCTAGACGCTGGGGAGGCCAGCAATTGTAGTCAGAGAGCGTAACGTTGAGTTTGGATACGATATATTTGGTTATGCTGGTTTGGATTAGGTGTGGATAACCTTGACCTTCCTGCTGTACGCTGAGATTCTATGGATTCCTGTGCCTTAACTTCCTCTAATACTCCCTGCTTCGTTCTGGGGATGCCAGCAATAGTGGTGGCGGCACGTTAGGTTGAGATTGGCTGCGCTTTGCTATGTTATGTTAGTCTGGGATAGGTTTGTGTAGTTCTGTCTTTCGTATTATACATTGCTGTTCGGTGGACCACTGCTCTCTGCGCAGCTCTACTATACTGTGCTCGACACTCAGGGGGCCAGAAATAGTGTTCGTGGCACGTTAGGATGAGTTAGGTTACGTTTGGTTATTCTAGATTATGCTACGTTTGCATAGGATCGCTCCGACTTTCGTGCTATACACTGCTGCTAGGAGGATCTCTGCACTCTTCATTGCTCTACAATACTCTGCTCGACTCTGGGGAGACCAGCAACAGCAGTCTTTGCACGTTACGTTGAGTTTGGCTACGTTATGTTGGGTTACGTTGGTTTGGGTTAGGTTTGGATATCGTTGACTTTTCTGCTGTACACTGCGATTCTATGGATTTCGGCGTCCTACTCTCGTCTAATATGTTCTGCCAGGCTCTGGGGAGGTCAGCAATATTGGTGGCGGCACGTTAGGTTGTGCTTGGCTATGTATGGTGGTGTTAGGATTTGTGAGGTTACGACAGGTTACATCTGACTTTTGCGCTACACACTCCCAATCGGTGGGTTTCTGCACTCAACGGTGCTGTAATATGCCCTGCTTTGCACTGGTGTGGCCAGAAATCGTAGCCGCAGCGCGTTAGGTTGAGTTATGATACGTTTGACTAGGTTACGTTAGCACAGGTTTGGTTTGGGCGTCATTGACCTTTCTGCTACGTACTGCCACTCTATTGACATCTGCGCTTCACTCTCCTCTAAGACGTCCTGCTTGGCGATGGGAGACCAGCAGCAGTGGCCTAGGCACGTTAGGTTGTGTTAGGTTATGCTCGGTTGTGTTACGTTTGGTTAGGTTAGGATAGGGTAACTTCGACTATTGCGCTATACACTACTATTCGGCGGATTCCTGTGCTCAAATATGCTCTAATATTCTTCGCTTGACGGTGGGGAGGACAGCAATGGCGTTCTCGGCACGTTACTCTGAGAGAGGCTGCGTTCGGCTATGTTGCGTTTGGTTAGGTTAGGATAGGGTTATTTAGACCTTTGTGCCCTACCCAGCTCCTCGGTGGATTAATGTGCTGTAAATTGCTCTACTATGCCCAGCTCTACTCTCGAAATGAGAGCAATAGCACGTTGCTCATTGCACGTTGAGTAGTGATATGATACGCTTGGTTAGGTTAGGTTAGGATATGTTTGGCTAGGGTATCTCCGGCTTTCGTGTAATATACAGCTATTCGGTGGATTCCTGCCCTCCAGTGTGCTCTATTCTAATCTGCTAGACCCTGGAGAGGCCTAGAATGGTGCTCGCGACACGTTGGGTTGGGTTAAGCTACGTTTGGTTAGGTTATGCTTGCCTGGGTTAGGTTTGGATAGCATAGTGTTTCGTGTTGTGCACTGTTATTCGGTGGAATACTGCACTCATCTGCTCTCAACTATGCTCTGCTGGAGTCTGTGGTGTCAGCAGTATTGGCCGCGGCACGTTACTTTGTGTTATGTTACGTCTTGTTACGTTACTATCTGTTAGGTGAGGAAAGGATGGCTTTAACTTTTGTGCGGTACACTGTTATTCCGTTGACTTCTACAATTTGCATTGCTCTACTGTACTCAGTTCGACTGCTGGGAGGCCAGCAATAGTTGTCTTGGCGCGTCAGGTTGTGTTTGTCTACGTTATGTTTGGGTACGTAAGTCTGGGTAAGGTTAGGATAGCTTTGACTTTCGTGGTAAAACCTGTTGTACGTTGGATTTCTGCGCTCTACTGTGCTGGAATGTATTCTGCTTGGCTCTGGGGAGGCCAGATGTAGTGACCTCGGCACGCTATGTTTAGTTAGGTTACGCTCCGCTTCGCTAGGTTTGATAGGTTTGGTTAGGATAGAATTGACCTTTGTGTTATACACGAATATTCGTTGGATTTCTGAACCCTGCTGCGTTGTGATATGTTCTGCATTACTCTGGGGTGGGCAGCAACAGATTTCACGTATAGTTAGGTTTAGTTAACCACGATTGGATAGGTTGTGTTTGGTCAGTTTAGATCACGATGCCTCTGCTTTTGTGATAGGCGCTCCTATTTCTTGGCATTCTAAGCTGCACGTTGCTCTGATATGCTTTGGTTGACTCTGGGAAGGCCAGTAATATCGGTCTCAGCACGTTGGGTGGAGCTATGCTACGTTTGACTAGGTTATGTTAGTTCGGATTAGGTTTGCATTGCTTTGGCGCTCGTGGTTTAGGATGCTGTTCGACGGACTCCTGCGCTCTGCTGTGCTCTAGTGTGCTCTGCTGTGTTCTATTATGTTCTGCTTGGCTCTGGGGAGACCAGCAACAGCGGTTTCGGCACATGCGGTTGAGATGGAAAACGTTTGGTTTTGTTACGTTTGGTTAGGTTAGGTTAGGATTGCTTTGACTTTTCTGTTGTATATCGCTATTTGGTGGATTTCGGCGCTCTACATTGCTCTAATGTGCCCTGCTTGTCTCTGAGGGGGCCAACAATATTATTCTCGGCACGTTACGTTTTGTTACGTTACGCTTTACTCGGCTAGGTTAGGTTAGGTTAGGTTAGGGTAGCATTGGCTTTTGTGTTACACACAGCAATGCTGTAGGTTACTGCGCTCTGCTGTGCTCTGGTGTATTCTGCTTGTCTCTGGGAAGGATAGCAGTAGTTATTGCGGCACTCCTGGTTTAGCTCGGTTACGTACGCTAGTCTTACGATTGGTTAGGTTAAGATAGGGTACCTTTGACTTTTGTGCTGCATACTGCTTTTCGGTGGATTCTTCGCCCTACCCTGCTCTAATATGCATTGCTGTGCCCTCGAGTGGCGAGAAATGGTGGCCGCGGTAAGTTTGACTGAGTTGGGTTACGTCTGTATATTCGAGGTTAACATGGGTACAGTTTGGATAGCTTTGATTTTCCTGCTGTGCACTGAGATTCTATGCATTTCTGCGCCCTACTCTCCTCCAATATGCTCCGCATGGCCCAGGGGACGCCAGCAAAAGTGGTCGCGGCGCGTCAGCTTTAATTAGATTACGTGTGGTTATGCTTCGTTTAGTTAGTTTAGGGCGGGATAGCTTTGGCTTTTGTGCCATACACTGCAATTCGATAGATTTCTGCACTCTACTGCTCTTTAATGTGTTCTGCTTGTCTTTGGGGAGGACAGCAGTACTGGTCGCGACGTGTTAGTTTGAGTTGTATTAAGTTCGGTTAGGCTAGGTTAGGCAGCGTTTGGTCAGGGTAGCTTTGACTTTTGTGCCACACACTGAAATGTTCCGCATGGCCCAGGGGACGCCAGCAAAAGTGGTCGCGGCGCGTCAGCTTTAATTAGATTACGTGTGGTTATGCTTCGTTTAGTTAGGTTAGGGCGGGATAGCTTTGGCTTTTGTGCCATACACTGCAATTCGATAGATTTCTGCACTCTACTGCTCTTTAATGTGTTCTGCTTGTCTTTGGGGAGGACAGCAGTACTGGTCGCGACGTGTTAGTTTGAGTTATATTATGTTCGGTTAGGCTAGGTTAGGCAGCGTTTGGTCAGGGTAGCTTTGACTTTTGTGCCACACACTGCTATTCTATGGAGTTCGGCGCGCTTCTGTGCGCTGTCACTCTCTGCTTGCCTCTGTGGGCGCCAGGAATAGTATTCTCGGCGCGTTAGGTTGAGTTATGTTACGTTTGGTTAGGTCAGATATTGCTACGTTTGGCTAGGTTGTCTTCACCTTTTGCGCTTTACACTACTGTTCGGACGATTTGGGCGTCCGTCGTTGCTCTCATATAGCCTGCTTGTCTCTCGTCAGCCCAGTAATAGTGATCTCGGCACGTTAGCTTGAGCTACGCTACGTTTCGGTAGGTAATGTTAGTCTGGGTTAGGTTTCAATAGCTATGGCTTACGTGGCGTACAGCGACGTTCGGGGGATTTCTGCGGTCCACTGCGCTCTAATACGATCTGCTATGCTCCGGGGAGCTAAGTAATAATGGTCTCGGCAAGTTAGGTTCAGTTAGGCAACGTCCGGTTATGTCATGTTTGGTGACGCTAGGATAGAGAAGCTTCGACTTGTGTGCTATGCACAGCGGTTCTATGCATTTCTGCGATCTACTCTCCTCTAAAGTGTCCTGCTTGGGTCTGGGGAGGGCAGCAATAGGGGTCTCGGCACGCTGGGTTGAGCTATGTTGCGCGTGGATATGTTACGTTTGATTACGTTTGGACATGGTAGCTTCGACTATTGTGCTTCGCCCTGAGATTCTATGGATCTCTGCGCCCTACTCTCCTCTAGTATGTTCTGCTTCGTTCTAGGATGGCCATCAATAGCGGTGGCGGCACGTTAGGTAGAGTTTTGTTACGTTTTGTTAAGTTAGGATAGGATAACTTTGATTTTTGTGCTGTACACGGCAATTTGGTGGACCTCCGCCCTCTACGTTGCTCTACTATACTCTACTTGACTCTGGCAATGCGAGCAATAGTGGTCGCGGCACGTTGGGCTTTGTAAGTCTGCGTTTGATAATGCCACAATTGCTCAAGGTAGGAACGTGTAGTTTTGACTTTTGTGCTATACACCGCCATTCGGTTGATTCCTACACAAAAATACTCTACTTGACTCTGGCAATGCGAGCAATAGTGGTCGCGGTACGTTGGGCTTTATTAGTCTGCGTTTGATAATGCCACAATTGCTCAAGGTAGGAACGTGTAGTTTTGACTTTTGTGCTATACACCGCCATTCGGTTGATTCCTACACAACACATTGCCCTGCTATACTTTGTTCGACTCTATGGAGGCCAGTAATATTTTTCTGGGCGCGTCAAGTTGCGGTAGGTTACGTTTGGTTAGGGTGCGTTGGTTTGGGTGAGGTTTGGCTTGCTTTGACTTTCGTGGGGTTAACAGTTGTTCGGTCGCCTTCTGCGCTCTGCTGTGCCCTAGTACGTTCTGCTTTGCTCTGGGGAGGCCAGAAATAGTGGCCCAGGCACGTTAGGCTCAGGTAGATGACGTTGGGCTATGTTACGTTTGGTAAGGTTAGTACAAGGTAGCTTTGACTTTTACGCTATTCAGCGCTATTTGTTGGATTTCTGCGTTCTACTTGATCCAGTGCATTCTGCCTCGCTCTGTGGAGGCCAGCAGTGTTGCTCTCGGCAGGTTAACCTGAGATAGGTTGCGCTTGATTACGATACGTTTTGTTATGTTAGGAGTGGGTAACATAGACTTTTGCGCTATACACTGCTATTCGGTGGACTTCTGTGCTCCTCGATGCTCTACTATACTCTGCCCTGTACTGGGAATGCCTGCAATATCTGCCGTGGCACGATATGTTGAGTTAGGCAACGCTTCGTTACGTCATGTTAGGTTAGGTTCGGCTAGGATGGCTTTGACTTTTGCGCTATAAACAGCTATTCAATGAGCTCCGGCGCTCTACCGTGCACCATTATGTTCTGCTTGTCTGCGGGGAGGCCAGAATTGGAGGTCTTGTCTCGTTAGGTTTAAATACCCTACGATTGGTTATGTTAGGTTAGGGCTGGTTAGGTTGAAATGACTTAGGCTATAGTGCTATACATTGCTATTCGGTGGCTTTCAGTGCCCCTCCTGGCTCCGCTA
>NW_016910887.1:0-218 GCF_001483705.2 Eufriesea mexicana
ATTCTTTGGCAAGTAGATGGCTGTAGTTACCATTGGTTGAAGACGTTAGGCGACCTATTCTACAGGCTATAAGAGATTATAGATTTTGAATAGGCCTATTCTCTGGCAAGTAGATTGTTGTACTTGCCATTGGATTCAAGGCGTTTGTCGATCTATTCACAATGATGTAACAGGTAATAGATTTTGAATGGACCTATTCTCTGGCAAGTAGAAGGCTG
>NW_016910888.1:0-684 GCF_001483705.2 Eufriesea mexicana
AGCAGAGCAGAGCGTAGGAGATATCCAAACAGCAGCCAAAAGCAAAAATGTCAAAGGTACCCTTACCTGACCTGACCTTCAATCACACAGCAAAACGCTGACTAACTAAACCTAACGAGACGAGACCAGCGTTGCTGGCATCTGCGATGCGCATGAGGACATACCAGAGCGCAGTATAACGCAGAAGTTCATCGAATACCAGTGTAAAACGCGAAAGCCGAAGGTTCCAATGCACACCCATAACTAATATGGCCTAACCAAGCGTAGCCTAACTCAACCTAACTTGGCGAGACCACTTTTACTGACCACCTCAGGCCCAAGCAGAACATACTAGCGCATAGTAGAGCGCAGAAACCCACCGCATTTCATTGTACAGCACAAGAGTAAAAGATATCCAATCCTAACCGGAAAAAACCTGAACAAACCAAAAGTAACATAACCCAAACTAACGCGCCGCGGCCACCATTTCTGGCCACGCCAGAGCAAAGCAGAGCATATTATATCACGGTACGGAGCAGAAATCAACCGAATAGCAGCTTACAGCGCAAAAGTCAAAGATACCATAGTCTAACCAAACCAGACGTGACATAACCTAAAGTAAGTAACCTAGCTCGACCTAACGTGCCTAGACCAATATTGCTGTCCTCCACAGGGCGAATCAAAACATACTAGAGCACAGTAGAT
>NW_016910889.1:0-500 GCF_001483705.2 Eufriesea mexicana
CCGGGTCGGGTCAGGTTAGGTCAGGTCAGGTCAGGTGAAGTCAGGTCAGGCCAGGTCAGGAGATTACATGTTCGGTCAGGTCAGGCCAGGATAGGTTAGGCCACTTCACGCCAGGCCATGTCAGGCCAGGTAAGGTCAGGTCAAGTCAGGACAGGCCAGGTCAGGTCAGGTCGGGTCTGGTCAGGTTAGATTATGTCAGGTTAGGTTAGGTTAGGTTTGCTTGCGATAGGTTAGGTTAGGATAGGTGAGCTTAGGTTAGGTTTGATTAGGTTAGGTTAGGATTGGTTGGGTTTGGTTATGTTAGGTTAGATTAAGGTAGGTTAGCTAGGTTTGGTTAGGTCATGTTAGGTTAGGTTTCTTTATGTTAGGTTAGGAAAGGTTTGGGTAGGTTGGATTTGGTTAAGTTAGGTTTCCTTAATCTTGGGTAGGTATGACTTGGATAGGTTTTCAAAGTTAGGATAGGTTAGCTTAGGTTAGGTTAGGTTAGGTTAAGACAGATT
>NW_016910890.1:0-537 GCF_001483705.2 Eufriesea mexicana
TGACATTTTCGACTTATATCGTGGTGAGCTAACTTCTTTGCATTAGTATGAAGGACAGATACTCTTGGCGTGCTATAGCCATTGCAATGCTGCAGAATCTGGCTGGAAAATTCTATTTTATTGACATTTTCGACTAATATCGTGGAGAGCTAACTTTCTTGCATAAACAAGGAGGAAAGATTATATTGGCAAGCTAAAGGTATTGCAATGCAGCAGAATCGGGCTGGAATGTTCAATTTTATTGACATTTTCGACTTATATCGTGGTGAGCTAACTTCTTTGCATTAGTATGAAGGACAGATACTCTTGGCGTGCTATAGCCATTGCAATGCTGCAGAATCGGCCTGGAAAGTTCAATTTTACTGTCATTTTCGATTAATATCGTTGTGAGCTAGCATTCTTGCATACACAAGGAGGAAAGATTATATTGGCAAGCTAAAGGTATTGCAATGCAGCAGAATCGGGCTGGAATGTTCAATTTTATTGACATTTTCGATTAATATCGTGGTGAGCCAACTTCCTTGCATAAGTAATGAG
>NW_016910891.1:0-203 GCF_001483705.2 Eufriesea mexicana
ATAAATCCATCCATACATACATCCATACATCCATACATCCATACATCCATACATCCATACATAACT
Organism: Eufriesea mexicana; assembly: GCF_001483705.2. Classification (NCBI taxonomy): domain Eukaryota; kingdom Metazoa; phylum Arthropoda; class Insecta; order Hymenoptera; family Apidae; genus Eufriesea; species Eufriesea mexicana. The sequence continues at coordinate 67 of NW_016910891.1, forward strand.
ACATACATACATCCATACATCCATCCATTCTTTCATCCATCCATACATACATCCATAAACATATTCATCCATACATTCGTACATCCACACATACGTGCATCCATACATCTATCCATCCATACATCCACCCATCCATA
>NW_016910892.1:0-6084 GCF_001483705.2 Eufriesea mexicana
CGCAGTGTATATCAGAAGATTAGAAGCAACACAAGCCTAACAAAAGCCAACAGGGCAGAGTCAAACATAGCCTATCTCAAACTTATGAACCGAGTACACCATTCCTGCCCTCCACAGGGTCAAGCAGGAAATGCGAAGGCACAGTAGATCGCAGACATGCACTGAATCGCAGCGTACAGCGCAAAAGCTGAAGCTATCATAGCCAAACTTAGCCTAAGGCTACTTAACCGACCGTAACCTGACACAACATATCGCGTCGAGACCACTATTTGTAGCCTTCCCAGAGACAAGCTGAAAATATATATGCACTGTAGGGCACGCGAATCCACCCAATAGCCGACTATAGCGCTAAAGTCAAGGCTGTCCTCTCCTAATGTACCCAACCGTAACATAACCGAACGTAACATAACTAAACCTAACGTGAAGCGTACCGCTATCGCTGGCCTCCCCAGAGACTGGCAGAACACGTTAGTGTAGAGTAGAACACAGAAATCCATAGACTCGCGGTGTATGTCGGAAAAGTCAGAGCTACCCATACCTAACCCAAAGCAAGAGAACATAACCAGACATAGCCTAACTCCGCGCAACGTTCCAAGTAGGCCATTGCTGCCCTCCGCAGATCCAAGCAGGACGTATTAGAGGAAAGTAGATCGCAGGAATCGAACGAACAGCAGTGTACAGCACGAAAGTTGTAGCTACACCGGCCGAACTTAACCCGACCCGAACTAACCGAACATAACCTGACTGAACGTAACTCGCCGATACCACTGTTGCTGGCCTTCCTGCAGCCAAGATGAAAATGTTAGAGCACTGGGGGCGAAGGTATCTACCTAATGACAGACTATAGGACTAATGTCAAGGCTGTCCCCTCCGAACTTATTCAATCGCAGCTTAAGCGAACGTAACAGAACCCAACCTAACGCGCCGAGACCACTACCGCAAGCCTCCACAGAGGCAGGCGGAACACACTAGCGGAGAGTAGAATGCAGAAATCAATGGAATCGCAGTGTACATCAGAAAAGTCAAATCCACCCAAGCCAAGAGAACATACCCCAAGGTGTCCTAACTCAACCTAACGTACCGAAATCGCTATTGCCCTTCCCCCCAACGGAGGGAAGTAGGACATACTAGAGAACAGTAGAAGGCAGATGTCCACCGAATAGCATTGAGCAGCACAAAAGTTAAAGCTATCCTGAACAAGCTTAGCTCAACTCAAGTTAACCGTGCGTAACCTGACTCAACAGAATGAGCCAAGGTCACAATTGGCAGCCTTCCCGGTGCCAAGCTGATAATATTAGGCCACTGCAGGGCGCATAATCCTACGTAATAACAGACTGTAGCACTAAACTCAAAGTTATCCTCACATAACCTATCCAAACGTTACATAACCGAACGTAAACTAACTCAACACAACGTACCACCACAACTATTTCTGGTCTCCACCGAGCCCAGCAGAACGCGTTAGTGGTGAGTAGAACGCAGAAATCCATATAATTGCAGTGTATAGCACTAAAGTCAAAGCTACCCTCCCCTAATCTAACCAATCGTAACACAACCAAACGTAACGTAACAAAACCTTACGTGCCGAGACCACTATTGCCGGCTTCCCACTGCCAAACTGAAAATAATAGAACACTGTATGGCGCAGGATTCCACGCAATAACAGACCTTATCACTAAAGTCAAAGCTATCCTCTCCTAATCTAAGAAATCGTAACACAGCCTACCGTAACCAGACACAACCTAACGTGCCGAAACCACTATTGCTGGCTGTGCAGAACCAAGCTGAAAACAATAGAGGAATATGGGGCGCAGATATCCGCCTAACAGACTATAGCACTAAAGTCAAAGCCACACTCTCCGAAATCTCACCAACCGTAATATAACCAAACGTAACATAACCCAGGTTAACGTGCCGCGATCACACATTCTGGCCTGCCCGGAGTCAAGCTGAAAATAATGGAGCCCTGTAGGGCGCAGGAATCCACCATATAACAGACTAAATCACTAAGGTCAAAGCCAAACTCTCCTAACCTAACCAGTCGTAACATAACCGAGCGTAACCTATCTGAGCATAACGTGCCGCGATCAGAAAAGCCGTCCTTCCCAGAGACAAACAGAACACATTAGTGGAAAGTAGAGCGCAGAAGTCCTTTGGATCGCAGTGTGCATCAGAGTAGTCAAAGCTGCCCGAACCTAACCCAAGCAAACAGGTCATAACCGAACATAGCCTAACTCAAACTCACGTGCCGATAACGCCATTGCTGCCCTCCACAGAGCCAAGCAGGGTACACTAGAACACTGTAGATCTCAGGATTCCGCCGAATAGCACTGTACAGCACAATAGTTAGAGCTATCCTGACCTAACTTAGCCAAGCCCAACCTAACAGAACGCAACCTGACTAACCGTAACGTACTGAGACCACTATTGTTGGCCCTCAGAGAGCGAAGCTAAAAATATTAGATAAATGTAAGGCGCAGAAATCCTCCTAATAGCAGAATACAGCTCTAGGGTCAAGGCTATCCTCTCCTGACCTAGCCACACGTGACATAACCAAACATAGCGTAACTGAGCCTGACGAGCCGCGATCACAAGTTCTTGCCTCCGCAGAGCCAAGCAAAACACATTAGCGGTGAGTAGAACGCAGAGGTCCATAGAACCGCTGTGTATATCCTAACAAACTGGACACAACGAAAGATAGCCTAACTCAACCTAACTTGCCGAGAAGGCTATTGCTGCCCACCCCAGAGACAAGAAGGACATACTGGAGCATAGTAGAGCGCAGAAGTCGACTTTATATCTGTGTACCGCAGAAATGTTATAGCTATTCTATCCAAACTTAGCCTAACCTCTCCTAACCACACGCAACAAGATTCAACATAACGTGCAGAGACAACTATTGCTGTCCTTGCCAGAGCCAACCTGAAAGTATTAGAGAAGTGTAGGTAGCAGGTATCCACATCATAGAAGGCTATACCACAATAGTCATGGTTATTCTCTCCGAATGTACGCAATCGTAACATAACCGAACGTAGCCCAGCTGAACCTAACGTGCCTAGACCACTATTCCTGACCTCCCCAGAGCCAAGCATGGCATGCGAGAGCACAGTAGATGGCAGAAATCCATCGAGTAGCTGTGTACGGCACAAAAGTTATAGCCACCCTAACCAAAATTAGCCTACCCCAACCCAACTGAACGTAACGTTACTTAACATAACGTGCCAAGACCACAATTGCTGGCTTTCCCAAAGACAAGATGAAAGTATTAGAGCACAGAGGGGCGCAAAAATCAACCTAATAGCAGATTAGAGCACTAAAGTCATAGCTACCCTCTCCTAACCTATCCAATTGCAGCATAACCAAACGTAACCTAACACAACCTAACGTGCCGAAACCGCTACTGCAGTCTCCCAGGGCCAAGCAGAACACAAAAGTGGAGAGTAGAACGCAGAAATATACGGAATCGCAGTGTATATCAGAGGAGTCACAGCTACATAAGCCTAACCCATTCCAAAAGGACTCAGCCAAAGAATGCATAGCAAAACATGGCGCCCCGAAACAGCTATTGCTGCTACCCCCGAGCCAAGCAGGACATTCTAGACCAGAGTTGTGCGCTGAAGTCCACCGAACGGCAGTGTGCAGCACAGGAGATAAACCTACCCTAATCAAACTTAGCCTAACCCAACCAAATCGAAGCTAACCTACTTCAACAGACCGTGCCGAAACCATTATTGCCGGCATTCCCAGACCCATGCTGAAAGTAATTGAGCCCTGTAGGGAGCAGAAATCCACCAAATAACAGACTATATCACCAAGGTCAAGGCTATCAATTGCTGCCACCCCCGAGCCAAGCAGGACATTCTAGACCAGAGTTGTGCGCTGAAGTCCACCGAACGGCAGTGTGCAGCACAGGAAATAAACCTACCCTAATCAAACTTAGCCTAACCCAACCAAATCGAAGCTAACATACTTCAACAGACCGTGCCGAAACCATTATTGCCGGCATTCCCAGACCCATGCTGAAAGTAATTGAGCCCTGTAGGGAGCAGAAATCCACCAAATAACAGGCTATATCACCAAGGTCAAGGCTATCCTCTCCTAACGTATCCAGTCGAAACTTAACCAACCGTAAGCTATCTCAGCGGAACGTGCCGCGATCACAAATGCTGGCCTCCGCAGAGCCAAGCAGAATATATTAGTGGAGAGCAGAACGTCGAAATTGATAGAACTGCAGTGTATATCGGAAACGTCAAAGCTACCCAAACCTAACCCAAACAAACTGAACGTTACCAAACACAGCCTAGTTCAACCTAACTTGCAGAGAACGCTATTGCTGCCATCCCCAGAGTCAAGCTGGGCATACTAGAGCACAGTTGATCTCAGAAGTCCACCAAACAGGACTGTATAGCACAAAAGTTAATTCTATCCTAACCAAACTTTGCCAAGCCCAACATAACAGTCCGTAACATGTCTCAACGGGACGTGCTGATATTATTATTGCTGGCCTTCATCGAGCGAAGCTAAAAATGTTATAGCACTGTAGGGCGCAGAAATCCACCTGATAGCAGACTATAACACCAAAGTCGAAGCTATCCTCTCCTAGCCCAACCAATCGTAACAAAAACAAACGTAACCTAACTCAGCTCAACATTTCGCGATCACAAATTCTGGCCCCCCAGAGCCAAGCAGAACACGTTAGTGGAGGGTAGAACGAAGAAACCCACAGAATCGCAGTGTATATATGGAAAGTCAAAGCGATCCGGATTTAACCGAAAACAACAGAATGTAGCCAAACTTTATGTAACTCAAACTATCATGCCGAGACGCAATTGCCGCCCTCCCCAGAGCAAAGCAGGACGTACTAGAGCAGAGTAGAGCTCAGAAATTCACCGCCCAGCAGTGTACAGCATAAAAGTTAAAGCGATCCTGGCCAAACTTAGCCTGACCGATCCTAACCGGTCCAAACCAGACTCATCATAACGGACCGACACCGCTACAGCTGTCCCACCCCCCCAGAGCCAAGCAGGTCATGCTAGAGCGCAGTTGAGCGCAGAAATCCACCGAAAAGCAGCGAGCAGCACAAAAGCTGAAGCTATCCTGACCAAACATTGCTTATCCCAACAGTGCCGAACGTATCCTGAGCCAACATAGCGTGCCGAGACCACTATAGCCGGCATTCCAAAAGCCAAGCTGAAGACATTAAGGCACTGTAGGAGGCAGAAGTCCACCTAACAGCAGACAATAGCACTAAAGTCAAAGATATCTCCTCCTAACCTAACCAACCGTGACACAACCAAACATAGCGTAACTCAAACTAACGCTCCGAGACCGCTACTGTTGCCCTTCCCAGAGCCAAGCATGGCGTACTGGAGTACGGCAGAGCGCAGAAATACACCGAAGAGCAGTGTACAGTACAAAAGTTATAGCTATCCGGACCAAACATGGCGTAACCCAGCCTAGCCGAACGTAACCTGACTCAAAGTCCGAGCCACTATTGCTGGCCTTCCCAGAGTCAAGCTGAAAATATTAAGGCACGGTAGGGGGCAGAAATCTACCTAGCAGTACACTATAGCACTAAAGTCATTACCATTCTCTCCTACCCTAACCAAGCGTAACATAACAAAGCGTATCCCAACTCAACGTAACGTGCTGCGGACACTATTTCTGGCCTCTTCCAGAGCCAAGCAGAATACATTAGTGTAGACTGGAATGCAGAAACCAATAGAATCGCAGTGTATATCAGGAACGCCTAAGCTACCCAAACCTAACACAAACAAATTGAACATAACCGAACATAGCCTGACTCAACCCAACGTGCCGGGAACGCTGTTGGTGCCCTGGCCAGAGCCTAGCAGGTCATACTAGAGCCCAGTAGAAAGTAGATATCCTCCAAGCATCCGTGTACAGCACATAACTTAAAGCTATCCTGGCAAAACGTAGCCTAACCCATCCTAAACGAACGTAACCTGACTGAACGTAACGTGCCGAGACCACGCTTGCTGGCGTTGACAAAGGCAAGCTGAACATATTAGAGCACTGTAGGGTACAGAAATCCACCTAATAGCAGAATACAGCACTAAACAC
>NW_016910892.1:9076-17352 GCF_001483705.2 Eufriesea mexicana
TAGTGGAGAATAGAACGCCGAAATACATACAATCCTAGTGCATATCGGAGGAGTCAACGCTATAAATGCCCATCCCATACCAACAGAGCAATGCCATGCGTAGCCTAGCTCAACCTACACTGCCGGGACCGCCATTGCTGCCCTTCCCAGAGCCAAGCAGAGCATGGCAGAGCAATGTGGAACGCTGAAATCGGCCGGAAAGATGTGTACAGCACGGAGGTCAAGGCTGTTTTAACCAAACCTAGCCAAGACTAACACAACCAAACGTAACATAACTCAACCTAGCGTGTCGAGACAACTATTCCTGGATTCCACAGAGTCAAGCAATTTGTGGCAGCTCATTGAAGAGCGCAGAAGTCCATAGAATAGCAGTGTATAGCACAAGAGTCTTAGCTGTCCTAACCTATCTAATCGCAACCTAACCTTTCAAAGTATAACCTAACACAGCCTAACTTGCCGAGACCGCTGTTTCTGCCCTCCCGAGAGCTAAGCATGGCATGCTAGAGCACAATAGAGCGCGGAAAAACACCGAATAGCAGTGTGCAGCACAAAATGTGAAGATATCCCCACCAAAAATTGCTTAATCCAACATAGCCGAATGTAACCTGACACAACAGAACGTGCCGAGACCAGTATTGCTAGCCCTCCCGGAGCCAGGCCGAGAATATTGAAGCACTGTAGGGAGCAGGTACATACCTAATGGCAGGATTTAGCACAAAAGTCAAAGCTGTCCACTACCAACCTAACAAAGCCTGAAGTAGCCAAACAGAACATAACATAATCTGACGTGCCGGGACCGCTATTGCTGCCTTCCCCATAGTCAAACAGGACATACCAGGGCACAGTAGAGCGCAGAAATCCACCGAAGAGCAGTGTAAAGCACAGAAGTTAAAGCTACCCTGACCTAACTTTGCCCGGCCCTACCTAACCGAAGCTTGCCTGACACATCATAACGTGCCGCAACAATAATCGGTGGTCTTGATAGAGCAAAGCTGAAAATATTGGAACACAGTAGGGCGCAGAAGTCCACCTGGAAGTAGACTATAGCACTAAACGCATAGCTATCCTCTCCTAACCAAGAGACTCGTAAAATGTCCGAACTCATCCTAACATACCCTGACGTGCTGCGACCACTATTTCTGGCCTCCCCAGGGCAAAGCAGATCATAGAAGAGCGCAGTGGAGCGCATAAATGCAGCGAATAGCAGTGTACAGTACAAAAGTTAAATATATCGAGACCAAACTTAGCCTAAACCAACGTAACCTAATGTAAACTGACTAAACATAACGTGCCGGGAACGCTATTCGTGGCCTTGACAGAGCGAAGCTGAAAATATTAGAGCACTGCAGGGCGTAGGAATCCACCTAACTGTAGACTACAGCACTAAAGGCATAGCTATCCTCTGCTAACCTGGAGAATCGTAATATAACCGAGCGTATCCAAACATTCCCTGACGTGCTGCGACCACTATTTCTGGCCGCCCTAGAGCCAAGCAGGACATACTAGAGCGCAGTAGAGCGCAGAAATCCAGCGAATAGCAGCGTACAGTACAAAAGTTATAGCCATCCTGACCAAACCAAGCCTAAACGGACCTAACCAAGCGTAGAATAATTGAACGTAACGTGCCCTCACAGCTATTGCTGGCCTCTCCGGGGTCAAGCAGATTAGGGTATCGCACAGTGGGGGGCAGGAATCCACCGAATAGCCGTGTGTAGCAGAAAAGTGAAGGATATCCTATCCCACGATATCCAAATGTAGTATAATCGAACGCATACTATCTTAAACTAAGGTGCCGTAACCACTATTCCTGGCCTACCCGGAGCCAAGAAGAATACACTAGATCATGGTGGAGCGCAGAAAGCCACCAAATAGCAGATTATAGCCCGAGAGACAAGGCTATACTGACATAACCTGTACGTATCTAACCTAACCGAACGTAGAATAACTAAACGGAACGAGCCGAGACCTCTACTGCTGGCAACGCCAGAGTCAAGCACGGCATACTAGAGCAGAGTAGGGCGCAAGAACCCACGGAATAGCATTTTACAACACAAAAGTAAAAGCCATCCTAACCAAACGTAACCAATGGTAACCTAGCCAAACGTAACACGACTCAACCTAACGTGCCGAGAGCACTATTGCCGGCCACTCCAGCTCCACGCAGTGCATATTAGAGAAGAGAAGGGCGAAGAGGTGAATAAAATTGCAGTGCATTGCACGAAAGTCAAAGACAACCTGACCTAACCCAAACAAACCTGTCCGAACCAAACGTAACCTAACACGACCTAACGCGCCGCGGTCACTATTTCCGGCATTCCCAGATCTTAGCAGGTAATATCAAATCTCAGTAGTGTGCAGGAATCAACCGAATAGCAGTGTATAGCACAAAAGTCAAAGCTGTCCCATCCTAACCTAACCAAACTTAACATAAGGGACCTGGCGTACCACGATCGCTATGGCTGGCCTCACGTGAGATAAGCACAGTATGGTAGAGCAATGTAGAACGCTGGAATCGTCCGGATAGCAGTGCATAGCGCAAAGTAAAGGCTATCCTAACCAAACCTAGCCAAACGTAACGTAGCCAAACGTAACACAACTCAACCGAACGTGCCGACGGCACTACTCCTGGCGTCCACAAATGCAAGGGGGTGCGAAACCGCACAGTGGACCGCCGATATCGACCGAATAGCAGCGTATGATTCAGAAGTAAATGCTTTCCTATCCTCATCTATCAGAACGTGGCCAAGACAGACGTAACGTAACCCATACTCTAGCTCCACGACCGCTATTACTGGCATCAGGACAGCTGAGTGGTGTTTAGCAAAGCAATGAAGAACGCTGAGATCGTCCGAATACCAGAGTATAGCACAAAAGTCAGAGCCACTTTACAAATCCTAGCCAAGCCTAACGTAACAAAGCGTATCATAACACATCCTAACGTGCCGGGTGCACTATTCATGGTTTCACAGTGACAAGCGTGGTGCGGTAGCGGGGTGCGGTGTGTAGCGGAACAGTCAAAGCGATCTTAGCCTAACACAACGTATCCTAACCTAACCGAACGTGACATAACTCAAACCAACTAGCCGTTACAACCATTTCTGGCCTCCCTTGAGGCGAGCAGAGTACAGTGGAGCAATGTATAGCGCAGAAATGCATCAAATAGCAGTGCGTAGATCAAAAGTCTAAGCTATCCTATCCTAACCTGTCTAAACGTAACATGACCAAACGCAGCCTATCTCAGACTAACGTGCCGAGATCACTAAAGCTGGCCTCCGCATAGCCAAGCAGAATACACTAGAGCTCAGTTGAGCGCAGGAAGCCACCAAATTGCAATGAATATCACAAAGGTCAAAGATACCATGACCAAACTTGACCTAACCTAACCTAACCGAACGTAGAATAACTGAACCTAACTTTCCCAGACCTCTATTGCTGGCCTCCCCAGGGACAAGCAGAACACATTAGAGAAAAGTAGATCGCAAAAATCACCGAATAGTATTGTATAACACAAAAGGCAAAGCCATCCTAGCCAAACGTAGTCTAACCTATCCTAACTGAACGTAACATATCTAAACCAGCCGTGCCACGGACGCTATTGCTGTGCTCCCCAGATTCGAGCAGTGCATAGTAGGGCACAACAGACCGCAGAATTCCACCGCATAACAGCCTAAAGCACGAAAGACGAAGTTACTCAAACCTAACCCAGACCAACGTAACCAAACCAAACGTACCATAACTGAACCTTACGTGCCGAGACCACCATTACTGGCAACCACTGAGTTGAGCAGGGTATTGTAGAGGTACGTAGATCGTACACGCTCACGGAATAGCAGTGTATAGGACACAAGTCATCCCTATCCTATCGTAACGTATCCAAACGTAATATAGACAAACGTAACATAACTTAACCTAACGTGTAGAGACCACTATTGCTGGCCTCTCCTAGCCACGCAGAATATGCAAGAGCAATACAGAGCGCAGAAATCCACCGAAGATCAGTGTACAGCACAAAAGCCTAAGCTGTCATGTCATAACCAAACCGAGCGTAACATAAGAAGTAGCAACGTAACGCAAACTGGCTTGCCGAGACCTCTATTGCTGTCCACGCCAGAGCAATGCAGAGCATTCTAGAACACAGTAGAGCGCAGAAATCCACCGAATGCTGTGTACACCACGTAAGTCAGAGCTATCAGAACCTAGGCCAGACTAACGTAGCCTAACTCAATCTAACCAACCGAGACCTCCATTACAGTCCTCCACATAGACAAGCAGAGTATAGTGGAGCAATGTGGAGCGCAGAAATCCACCGTATACCAGTGTATAGCACAAAAGTCAGTGGGATTCTAACCTAACATATCCAAACTTAACATAATCAAGCGTTGCGTAAACCGACATATCGCGCCACGACCACGATTGTTGGTATCCCTAGAGTCGAGCAGGTTGGAGTAGAGCACAGAAGAGCTCAGAAATCCACCGAAGGGCAGTGTATAACACGAAAGCCAAATATATCCAGACATAACCCGAACTAACATAACCCAACCCAACGTAGGATAGCTCGAACCATCGTGCCGAGACCACTATGCCTGGCCTCCCCAGTGCCGAGCAGAGCCTATTTGAGCACAGTAGATGGCAGAGATAAACCGTATAGCAGTGTACAGCACCAATGTCAAAGCTTTCCTATCCTAACCTAACCACACATGACATAACCAAACGTAGCATTTCTCAACATGACGTGTCGAGACTACTCTTCCAGTCCTACACAAGGCCAAGCAGAGCATATTAGAGCAATGTGGATCGCAGAAAGGAACCCAACTCCAGTGAATAGCACAAAAGTAAGAGCTACTATAACCAAACTTGCCATAACCTAATCTAGCCGAACGAAGCCTATCTCAACATAAAGTGCCGAGACCACGATTGCTGGAATCCACAGAGCCAAGCAGAACATATTAGTGGATAGTAGAACGCAGAACTCCATAGAATCACAGTTTGTATCGGAAAAGGCTACGATACGAAGGCCTAACCAGTTCCAACGTGACCCAGCCAAGCATAGCCTAAATCAACATAACGTACCGCCACCACTATTGCTGGGCTCCCCACGGCCAAGCTGAAAATATTAGGGAGAGCAGAACGTAGGAGTCCACCGTGTATCAGTGTATACCACTAGAGTCACATCTATCAGAGGCTAACCAAAACTAACGTAACGTAAACAAGTACAGCCTATACAACATAACGGTACGAGACCACTATTACTGGTATCCCCAGTATCGAGCAGAGTATAGTAGAGCAGCGCAGGGCGTAGAAATCTACCGAATAGCAGTGCCTAGCACAAAAGCCTAAGCTATCCTACCCTTACATAACCAAACGCGGCATAACAAGACGCAATGTGTCTCAGCATAACTTGCCGAGAACACTCCTCCTGGCCTCCCCGTAGCCAAGCAGAATATACTAGAGCTGATTAGACCGTAGAAATCCACCGAATAGCAATGTATGGCACAAGCGACAAAGCCATCTGAATCAAACTTAGCCTACCCTAACCGAACCAAGAGTAACGTAACACAGCAAAACATGCCGCCACCACTATTGCTGGTCCCCCAGCGCCTAGCGGAGCACCATAGAGCACTGCAGGGCGCAGAAACCCACAGGATATCAGTGTATAGCACAAAAGCCAAAGCTATGCTATCCCAACCTAACCAAACGTAACATAACCACGTGTAGCCTAGCTCAGCCTATCGTGCAGCGACCGCTATTGCCGGTCGCCCCAGCGTAGAGCAAAGTAAAATAGGGCACATTAGAGTGCGGATGTCCACCGAACAACAGCGTACACCCCAAAAGCCGTATCTAGCCAAACATAACAATGGCAACGTATCCTAACCAAACGTAGCATAACCAAACTTAACCGGCCGCGACCGATATTGCTGGCCTCCCTAGAGCCAAGCTGAACATATTAGAGGAAAGTAGAGTGCCGAAATCCACGGAATGGCAGTGTACAACAGAAAAGTCAAATGTATCCTGACCTAACCCAGACAAACCCAGCATAACCAAGCGCAACATAACTCAACCTAACGTACCGAGGCTACTATTGCTGGCCTCTCCAAAGCCACGTGGAGCATATAAGAGCACAGCAGGGCGTGGAAATCGACCGCATTGCATTGTATATCACAGAAGGCAGATTCATGCGGACCGAACCTTGCCTAATCTAACCTAACGAGACGTAACATAACCGAAACGAATGTACCGCGATCACTACTGCTGGCGTCCCCACAGACAAGCAGAATACGATAGAGCACAGCAGAGCAGAGAATTTCACCGGATTGCAGTGTATAGCGCAAGAGCCTAAGCTACCCTATCCTAAGTTAACCAAACTTATCATAGCCAGACGCGATTTGCTTCACACAACCATGCCGAGACCAATACTTCTCTCCTTCCAAAAGCCAAGCAGAACAAACTAGAGCAGAGTAGAGCGCAGGAATCCGCTCTTATAGCAGTGCATAGCACAAAAGTCAAAGCCATCCTAACCAAACCTTACCCAACCTATACTAGCCGACCGTAACATAGCACAAACGAACGTGCCACAACCGATATTGCTGGCCTCCCAGAGACAATCAGATGCTAGTACAGCAACGCAGAGCGCAGCTATCGATCGAGTTACAGTGTAAAGCACAATAGTCAAAGCTATCCTAGCCAAACATATCCTAACCTAGCCAAGCCAAACGTGACATATGTGAAGCAAAAGTGCCACGGTCATTATTTCTGGCCTCCGCAGGGACGAGTAGAACATCTTAGTGCACAGTAGAGCGCAGAAATCCGACGAATAGCCGTGCATGGCACAAGAGGTGAAGCTGCCCTAACCTAACATAACCAATCGTAACGCAGCCGAACGCAACCTGTCTAAATGTAGCGTGGCAATCCCAAGCAGGGCATATTCGTGGACAGTAGAGCGGAGATATTCCACCGAAAGCAGTATGCGGCGCAGAAGACAAAGGTACCCTATCCTTACCTAACCAATCGTATCACCACCAAACGTAATCAAGCTAGACCTAGCGTGCCGAGACTACCATTGCCGGCCTCGCCAGAGCCAAGCAGAGCATATTACCGCATCGTAGAGAGAACATATCCACCGAATAGCCACGTATAACACAAATATCGAATTTATCCTCCCCTAACCTGACCAAATGTGACACAACCTGACGTAATGTAACAAAACGTGGGGTGCCACGACCACTTTCGCTGGCCTCACGAGAGCCAAGCAGAGAATAGCAGAGAAATATAGCACGATGAAGTCGGCAGAATAGCAGCGTACAGCACAAAAGTCAAAGCCAGCCCAAACAATCCTAACCAAACCTAACGTGAGCAACCGCTACATAACTCAACCTTACCTGCCGAAAGCATCATTCTTGGCGTCCACAGATAAATGTGGCAGTGTGTCAAAGCGAACTCAAGAACGCAAAATCCCATAGAATATCATTGTGTAGGACAAAGGTCGAAGCTATCCTAACCTAATACGTCTTAACCGAACCTAACCGTACGTAGCGTAACCTGACCTGACGTGCCTCGAACACCAACGCTTGCCTCGTGAGAGTCGAGCATAGTATAGTAGAGGACAGTAGAGCACACAGGACCATGGAATGGCAATGTATAGCAAGAAAGTCTAAGATATTCTGACCTATCCCACACAAACGTAACACAAACAAACGTAACCTAACTCAACCTAACGTGCCGAGACCACTACTACTGGTATCCCCAGTGTCGTGGAGGGTATAGTAGGGCAATGTAGGGCGTAGAAATCCACCGAATAACAGTCTATAGCGCAGAAGTATATTCTACCCTATCCTAACCTGTCAAAGCGTAACATATGCAGACGTAACGTAACCCAACCTTACGTGCCACGACCGCTGTTGCTGGCCTCACGAAGGCTAAGCAGAGTATAGCAGAGCAATGTAGAACGCTGGAATCTACCGAACAGCAGTGTGTGTCACATGAGTCAAATCTATCCTAACCAAACCAAACCAAACTTAACCTAACCACGTTTAACATAACTCAACCTAACCTACCGAAAGCACTATTCCTGTCGTCCACGGAGGCAAGCAGATTGTGATAGAGGAACGCAGAATTCCAAAGAATTGCTGTGTGAAGCACAAAAGTCTTAGATACCGTAGCCTAACACAACGTAACCTAACCTGACAGAGCGTAATCTAACTTAACCTAACGTGCTGAGGACACTATCGCTTGCATACCCTGAGCCAAGCAGAATATACTACACCACAGTAGATCGCAGT
>NW_016910893.1:0-508 GCF_001483705.2 Eufriesea mexicana
TACGTTTGGTGAGGTTACGATATGGTAACTCAGACGTATGTGTTAAACCCTGGTATCCGCGGATTTCAGCGCCCTACTCTGTTCTAATATTTTCAGCTTGGCTCTGAGGATGCCAGCGACAGTGGTTACGGCAGGCTACGTTGAGTAACTCGACGTTTGATTAGGTTAAGTTATGTCAATCTCGGTCAGGTTACCTTTGCCTTTCGTGCTTTAAAATGCTCTTCGATCTTCGGAAGACTTCTGCACTCGACTGCGCCCTACGATATTCTTCTTGGCCCTGGAGAGGCCAGCAATAGTCGCGGATCGATATGTAGCGTAAGGCTACGGTTGATTAGGCTATGCCAGGTCATGTTTGGTCACGACGTCTTCGACCTCCATGCTATACACTATTATTCGGCGGATTCCTGTGATCTAATGCGCTCTACTGTATTCTTCTTGGTTCCGTGGAGTCCGACAGCAGTGTTCGCGGCACGCTCTATTGAGTTACGCTACGTTTGGTTTGGTTAGG
>NW_016910894.1:0-523 GCF_001483705.2 Eufriesea mexicana
TATGTATGTGTGAATGTACGAATGTATGGATGGGCGGGTGTATGGATGGATGAATGGATGTATTTACGTATGGATTTATGGATGTGTGTATGTATGGATGTACGAATGTATGGATGTATGGATGTACGGATGTATGGATGTATGGATGGCTGGATGTATGAGTGGATGGATTTATGGATGTATGGATGTATGGATGGCTGGATGTATGAGTGGATGGATTTATGGATGTATGGATGTATGGATGGCTGGATGTATGAGTGGATGGATTTATGGATGTATGGATGTATGGATGTCTTTATGTGTGAATGTACGAATGTATGGATGTATGGATGTACGGATGTATGGATGTATGAATGGACATCTGTATTGATGTATGGATGGATGGATGGGTGGATGGATTTATGGATGTATGGATGTATGGATGTATTTATGTGTGAACGTACGAATGTACGGATGTACCAATATATGGATGCAAGGACCTCTTTATGTATGGATGTATGGATGGCTGGATGTATGAGTGGAT
>NW_016910895.1:0-111215 GCF_001483705.2 Eufriesea mexicana
TACGATACAACATAAATATAAAAAATATGTGTATAGTTCAGCATGTTTACTGCATAATGCAATGAAAAGTTAATCAAGATGCTAATTAGTAATTAGTAATTGCAAATAATTATGTGCTCATCAGAAGAATCTGAAGTTAATATGCTTTTGGGATGAATCTACGCTCTTGCATCTATTTCTTGCGTCTGTCTCACTTTGTCTCGTTGCTTCGTTCGCTTTCTTCGTCACATGGTATTCTATGACTGGGATAATAGGAAGGGATCAATAGGGAAACGCTTTACTCTACTTCTGCCACGATGTTGGAATGGTTGGGTTGGCGAGGATTCTCAGATTCAGAAGTTTCTCAGATGACTTCTTTTCAGTCACGCATAATACTACTAATGAAGACAGTAATGAAAAGTTTGGGGGAAGTGCCCCTACTGTCGTTATCTATCGTCAACGCTAAAGGCTCAACGAGATTGGCGTTATCAAGGACTCAGCACAAGCGAGACAAACCTCCCTCATCGTGTCGGGCCCTTGTATCTACTGCATTTGAAGATTCGTTTACCCAAAGATAAGTTGTTACATATGCAACGCTGTTCTTTCCTTGTACTACCACTCTCGATTCCCCTTTCCCCTTGAGTTATTTCAAACATAGTCACCAGTGATAGACATTTATGCTACATTATTCGTTAGTAGAAGTTATATGCTAAATTTCGCTGTGAATCGTTCGATGCGGTTAGCCACAGTTCATCGTACTGCAAAATGAACGTCCCAGGTAAGCCAGTACCTAAACTTAAAACCTATTGCCAACAAAGTGCAGTGCAGGTGCTATTTTCATTTCTGTGATTACTTGAATAGTGCGTTAAACGTGGTGAATTCGGTTCGTGCTGGAGACATGTCTTACAATTAGATACGTATTCAGATTGCTCATGGGGGCGGAGTGACGTGCTATTAACGCGTGTTCATGTTTCCCACGGGGGTGAAGTGACGCGCTACCAACGCTGATTCAGATTACCTACGGGGATAGAGTGACTATCAATACGTGTTCAAATTGTCCACAACGAAGGAAGAGCTTTATTAGCGATAATCGTAAAAGCCGGAACCTTTTGAATTTTCTATTAGTAAGTTAAGGCACATATACACTTATGTAGAGTTACAATTCATTCAGATGTTATGTTTTTTCGACTTATTCGGTTATTATTGGGATTATGGGTTCGAATTGTAAAATAATTACTATATATATATGTAGGATCGGAGTGAGTGAATGGGCTAAAGTAATATTGCTTTACTACCTCCTCAAATACAATAAACTTATACTTATATTATCGGCTACGAAACTAGAGACCCGCTACGGGTACGCTTGACTTTTACTTAGACACTATCTTGAGGACCGTGAAGGACTGCTGCTGCCCGCACCCTTGCACCCTTATTTAAGCATTCACTCTGTCCTTTTCCATAACCAGGCTTTCCTTTGCAATCATACTTCTTTTACACGCAACCTCGGTGTGCCCGGTACTTCAATCACTCTGCACGCATCTCTAATCTTTCACTCTAGCATAAACATTCATTGCAATCGATCCTCGCGCACATGGTCACTTTCATTCTAAGCCCAGACACACTTGACATTCTTCCAGGGCCGTACTTATTCCAATCCCACATATATTCTCTGTTAAAGTCTTTTATTACTCAAGAAAGTAATTTGTTACTCAAGAAAAAAAATATTTCTTTGAGTGTTTCTTTTGAGAGACTGGCCGACTCCTGAAAAAGTGTCGAGAGGGTACGTGACGCGGTTCACCTAAACCCCCAATTTTTGTCGAATGTTTATATAAACATTCGTTCTAGGAATTTAGATCTTATGAACTATTTATTCCTATCTTATATTCTAGACTGATTTTTGTCTACGACTAATCTTATTTTTCAACACTTATTCAATAGTTAATTTCAAATAAATTTATATTTGATTTAAATACTCAGTCAATAAGATTGTGTGGTAAAGATTCGGATTTATAGAGATTTAACTTTAACCTTTTGTCTACTATGGGCGCATATATGCGCCTAGTACAAGCCGTCGATATAGACTATGGGTGCACATGTGCGCTCGGCGATGGCTTCGATCATTTACTGCTGTCTTACTGTATTTGTCCAAAAATTATTTTATCGTATCCGTGCAACACTCTCAGAAACAACATACCTTGTTGCTTATCAACAAGAATAAATGAAATCTCGTTTATTTCGTCAGTTGTTCACTATATCTTAAATTCGTATTCAGTCCCCAACGATAGCTATTGGCGGCTGCACGCCGTTGACGCGAAGCGTTTCGGCTGAGAGTATTCAGCAGTCAAAGGGTTAAACATTGATTATATTTTATTCTCTTGCGGTACAAGTGTGCGGACGCTTGAGTCTTGTGCGATGCGTGATGCAGACGGTTGACTGTCGGAAGAGTGTGTGTTCCCTCGAACCCTTCAGCAAGGTTCTTATAGGCCCTATGACGACCCATTGCGTCACTCAGTCCTGCTTCGAAAATGGATATTGATGGTCCTTCGAAGCAAGCATAGATCCCGATGCAAGGTGACGTCATCCAAATAAAGACTCCTCTCACAATTGTTCACAGAAATACAAAATAATATAAAACCAATTATATTACTGGATGAATATGTATATATTTTATGAATTATTTTAAATTGGTATATCGCGTGATTCACTGTATATAGTTCTACATAATTCGAGTGTCAAAAATAAACGATGTTGATAGAAAAGAAAAATTTATTCAAAGTCATATTTTTCGAGATTACAAGGTCATCGAATGTCATCGATTGTTTAAATCCAACGACATATCTGTTTCGTCGGTATGTAACATAAAAGTTCAAGACTACATCGATCTCTGATAACATAACTCTTACGCGACCTTAAACATGGAAAATTCATAAAATTTAAATAATTGATGTAAATAGTGAAATAACAATGGCAGAATAATTAACGAAAAAAATTTATATTAGATTATTTTTGCGCTTCAATTATAAGCCAGATATTTTAGATGATCTAGTTAGGTGAATATATAATAAATTGTATAATGGAAAAAAAAAGTAAAGTTATATTGAACATCGGGTTTATGTTTATTTTGCCTTAATACTTTATTATTAACTTTATTAATAGTAAACAAATAACTTTTAGGCAGCTGACAATTGAGATAACAAATTCAATTTAACTTATTGTTAGTGTTACTTCTCCTACTTATTCAACTACATTTTTATCAAATCTTTGTGATGTTAATAAGGATAATGATATGTTTATCAAAGCAATCCAGTAACGCCAAAATATAAAATTATTCAATTTTTCAGATGAATGGAAACATGAATTGTATGTATACGTGGCTATTGTTGTAGTTATGGTTGATCGATACTAGATCTGTAAGATTGTATGCAACTAACCGATGACCGATTATCGATGATCTACAGCATAGGAAATAAATTAAAAATTTTTAAGCGTTTTAATCTTCTCTTCGTCGAACATGTCGCATAGTACAATAGCTATTGACACTGTGATTAAAGTCATAGTGTCCATAATTAAGAAGACGCTAGAAGAGCCTGTATTGAAAATATTAGCAGCAATATAAGCAGCAATCTTGACGTTTGTAATGGTGCTAAATAAACGTTTTAGAGCTAAACACCAAATAGTATTATCAAAATTTCGTTTTAATTTTGGTTCAATTCACCCAAAGCAAATTAAAAGCAGACATATATAAAAGTAGACTCCCGACTTTTCTGATATTACGACCAATAGAATCGGCTCCATACTGATGAACTGTTATGCAGTTATGTATGTACCGATGCGTTACGACACGCAAGATTGCGAAAGTATTCTGCACTCCACACATTCAAAAATAGTTTGTTTTAAAGGCTGAATCTCTTCATATATTACTTTTAAGACTTCAGACTACTAAAGACAAAAACAAATCGACTTTTTCAAAATTTCAAACTGTCCTGCGTCCTTAAGCACTGTCAAAGAACAAGCATTCTCGCGATTAGTAGTTCCTTGAACCAAGGGTGTACTCTTGGTCCATGAATCGGTCACTCTTAACACGTTGAATGCCACGCCAGTTTTACAGGGATTGCCCATGGCGCCATAATGAATTTTCTATTATGCGATGCATATTATGTTGAAATATTATTTACAACAGATAAGGTGAGTTGTATAATCGCGTTTAATGTATTTTTCGTGGTGGGGGTCACCGGTGACCCCCGAGGCGTTGTAGACCACTTTTGCCATTATCAATTGTTTAAAAAGCAACTCGAAAAAATATTTCAATTCCCGATTTTAGGATAAAGTTAGCGATATATTTAGTGAAATGTTCCGATGACGAAGATTGCATTTCATCGAGCAATTACGTACAGAAAAAACGTCGTCACGAATTTAAAAATAAACCTGGAAGTGTGCGAAATGTAAGGCGATTTTGCAAAGTGTGCTATGAAAATAATTCAAATCAGCTAAGAAGAATGAGAGCAAAGAATTGCACTAAAAAAGTAGCGACATATTGTGCCGACTGTTTTGGTTCACCTTTTCTTTGTATAAATGAAATTATTTTTGCATATTTTGTATGGCATTAATTTCTTCAAACCATTATAGTAACAATGGTACTATTTATAAATTTATCAGTATCGATATTTACTCTAATTATGTATTTTTACTAATGGTCGCGTCGCCGGTCACCGGTGGCTCCCACGGCGCTATAGCAAAGTCGAGTGCCGGTTACCGGTGACCCCCATGGCATTCAACGTGTTAAAGAAAGAGGAACGTCCTTCACGGCAAGGTCGACGGTGGAGGAAACCCCTCCTTCAGGGTGAGGCTATTTTGAGAGGTGGCCATACCTGCGTCACCTTTGGTTTATGGCTTCGAAAGTTGGAGTCAACCGAAGTTAACGGACATGACCTAATCCCGTCCCTGGAAGCCTATTGTCAGTTAAATGCTAAGTGCTATTTCGTAATTTCGTTAAATTAGGCATTAAAGAACTCCTCGTGTCCGATGACCCGAGGCAATAGAGGAAATTTGCTAAATTGTACAGTAATCATATAACAATAGAAAGTACCGGACATCAAACTATTCAAAATTTAGAACTTGTTAGAAAACCGTAGCGGCTCTTCTAGGCCTACTTTCTGTTTCACAGTGGAACAAGTTAAAAGTATTAAATATTAAATAATAAATAACTAAATTCTAAACACTATCCACTCATTATTCCTACAGTACTTAAATGATTTTATTTTTTAATTGTATCCAGATGATGTATGAATATTTTTGTGAATGAAAGTATTCAAGGTCTATTACGATATACCGTCCGTAAAATAATCGTTAAGTCCTTATACTGTATGGCAAAAGTCAAGTTTGATTCAGTAGTCTCTTAGTCGCTCACCAATAAATCAAGTTTAATATATAATATATTATCTGAATTACGTAACCACTGACGGAGAGCCAATAATATTATCACAGAGTACTACTTCTGTACCGGTTTCAGACGGATCAATGACTAATAATGCTAAATTTCATCCTACCTATTTAACTAAATTGTATATTATATAATTGTATATCGTCACTAGGTCGTTCTCGCTTGACGACGATTAATGACGGACAGTTCTTTGAGAAGATTATGTTTGGCTCCGAAATAGTATGTAGACTGTGTCTCTATCTTGGTATCGCGTGTTTTAACCCTTTGCATTCGAGAGGCGAGCTTCAGTCACCATTTCATTAAATTTGGAAGATCGATATTAATTGATATATCTAATTTAATGTAATGTAACAGTATGCAAGGTATCGAAATCAAATAATTCTACAATTATATTATTATACAATTCCTTATTTACTGCTGAAAAAAGTATCGTCAGTATTTTAGTAGAGAATATTTGAATTTCTACTTTTCCCTAGCCAAAAAATCGTCGAGTGCAAAGGGTTAATATTCCACAAGCTAATAGATCTAGCATTTATGTAGACCCTTGGTAGGGCTATGTAATCTGTAATTGGATGGAGCTTCCGAATTTGAGATATAAGGTTAGGAGTTACAAATGGAAAAACGAACTGAATTATTCCCTTATACTTTAGGTACTTGTCGTATATGATGGTTAAGCGTCAAGGTGCCATCGTGCTTTACCTGGGTACGGTGTCTGCAATATGATTTTTTCTGATGAGTAATATAAGAATATGGTACTCCTAATGAGTATTTCAAGGATTAACATATACTATAATGTTAATTAACTCTTTAATGATTAAATACAGTTACTTGTGAAAGGAAGCAATAATAAATAGGAAATGATACCAGATAAAAATCATTTTTGAATCGAAATCCGAAACGAACATAATTATTAATGTTTCCATAATAAATGTCAAAGTTATAATCCGACAGACAGGCTAATTGAGAAATTTTTAAGAGTAACTTCAAAAATTAAATAGTTTACCCTTTTACAATTCGATAACTCAATAGTACATTGAGCATTATAAAGAAATTTCAGTTATTAGAAAAGCTTGAAAATCTCTTCTTCAAGAGGTTGACTATATTGTATACTAAATTAAAGATTTCAAAGTAATTATTTTGCTATATCATTATTACTATGATAATTTATTCTATTACTACTATGATAATTTATTCGATTAGCTTAAATTGATTTACTGAACTGCAAATTTCGTAGGGAACACAATGTAAGAATTAGTTAAGAATTAGAAAATATGAGGATTTTCATTTAGAACTTTATAACATGTTTTCAAAGAAAAATCACTATTAATAGGTTAGTGTTGTTGGCAAATACAACGTACTGTTTATGACATTATACTTGGGATATTTACGCCCATGGTTTTCAGAAAAAGATTTAAGAATGTATAAGATATATCAATACGACTGTTTCATACACTATGTTAAGAAAAATGAAATTATCATCGACTTAGGATCGTCTTCCGAATATTCGATACACGTATCGTGAAAGGGGCCTGAGAAGCAGGATCCGTAACGAACAAGTCATCATCTCGACCAAAGAAAAACACACGATACAAATTCTAGATTCTGGATTCTGAATTTTAGCATCGATTTAAGTAGAACATATGGTTAGTAGTAAATAGAAATTAGTAAGTAGATACAGAGTGTAACAATCCTAACAGTATAAAATTTTAAACATAGAAAGCATAACGTTTTCACTCGTTACAAATTTAATGTTGCGTCTAATCGATTAAGTCTTTTCAATTATTATGATATCGCATCACGTGTCAACTTAATATCGCGTGATTAATTTTATATTTCTACAGAACGCGAGTTCAGGTGAAAATAAATTATTTATTTGCAACCAAACTGTACAATAATTAAATGTGAAACGTACGCCATTTCGGAAACGCGTTTTATAATATTTATAAGATGTTCAGGTAATATGTGTTGAATGTGTATTGATTTCTGTTTTGATTTCTGTCATATTTCGACGTGTCCTGTTCGGTGTCACCGCGAGTTTATTTTGATTGATTAAGAGTGAATGTTAGTGGAAGAAAAGCAGAGTTTTTTATTGGACGTGGGTGTGTCGGAAGGACTTTTGATTGAGGAGTGGGAAACTGTCAAGGAAGTTGCTTTTCGTATTATTTTCCGTCTGTTCATCGCTTCGGTGGATCTGTCGCGTATGGGTCGAAACTGTCGAGTCTGGTAGTTGTAAATTTTCTGTACCTTCGCATTTAAATATGTGGCTTAATCCGTTGGAAGGACAGCGAGGTACGTCAGAACTTTGGTGTTGCTGTCGTGATACAAAATAATAAAGTCTTAACAATTATCAAAAATAAAAGTATTAAAATAAGAGTTATACTATAAACTTAGCCTCTGGAACAAAACATTGACAAATAGAAAATGTTTATCTACATATCATATGTCAATTCGGTATATTCAATGAATCGAACAAAATGATCGATAACAGATGAAAACCCGATCTAATGGAAAGTTTCGCAATCTTGCCAACAATTGTTCATATGTCTCCTACAAAATATCACCCACTTTTTCAATTTAAACCCACCAATCAATAAAATTATCGTTTAGATTGTGTAACATACATTATTACATCAATATGTATCATACAACTAACTTGTTAGTCAACTCATCGTCAAATTGACAGAAACTAACAGAGTATAACGTGTCACAGTGGCAAGCAAATGAAACCATATAAACCCAATTAAATTAGCAAGAATACAGGATGTTGAGAAATCTACAATCGCAAAGATTAGAAAACAAAGAAAATAATATTGAAAATTACGTACAGGATGTAGAATGTAATAGTACAATTGTTTATATCGAAAAATTTTTATACCGAAAGATTCTTAAGTATTAAAAAACACCTATCAATTTTATTCATTTTCTCTTGAATAAATGAAGCTCGATATAAAACGATATAATTATTTTTCTATTCCTACTGTCTTACAATATGATTCCAAATATAATACAGAAATTGTTCGTCTCATTATTTATGGATATTTTGAAAAGAGACAATGAGTTTTTAGATGTAAAAACAAGGCAAAATATTAAAATTGATTGTAAAAAATCGAAATCGAATATCAAAATTAAGATTATGATGAGTAATTCTCTCAGTATAACGAGTATTTCTAATCTTCTTTGCAAATGAAAAAGTTGCCTAATAAATAAAAGAACATTTGAAGAAAAAGCATTTAAACATCTGTAAATGTGTATTGTTTTGTGTAAATAAGAAGGAAGGAATTTACACGCATTATACACATACACTTGCTATTATTGAATTTCGTGACGCTAAATTTATTTGTTATTAATACTATAAATATATTGTAGTACAAACTTGAGTTTGATATGAAGTTCAACCTTGCATTATATTTACGAAAATTCTTACTTTAACGACATAAAGAGCAATTCTTAAAAATTGAAAAAAATATTGAAATTCAAATAACTTTTAATTGTAATAGATTTTTAAAGAAGTTATAGAAAGTCTCAAAAGTACTTTGAAAAGATTCCTATATTTTTTAGCTCTGATGTCCTTACATAATTTGATAATTTGCATTTAGCTATACCTTCATGGAAATTTAAAAATCTTGAAAAATATACATCATACTTGAAAATTTGGAATTCTGGTAACGTTCCTTTATACAACGTCGAGGCCCTATAATATAATCATGGGTTGATCAGTTCATATGATCCATTTCGTTAACTCATTCACCAGACACAAACTCTTTTATATCCCTTTTTATAAATATTTCTAGTCAAAAGTTAATCAAACCGTTATTAATAATATTAAAAGCTTCCAAGCTCAGGATAAAAACACTGGTATGTCGGAGACGAAATATAATTTAAATACTCGTTCTGAATATATCCATGACTCTGACATGTAATATATAACGTAATATGTACAATAATATCGGGTAAATTGTAAAAAACTGGAGCCAATATCATATTTTAACCAAGCAGGGTACTTATATTTTTTTCAGAAATTTACTCGAGCATTGTTAGATAAAGAAGGAGAAAAAATATACTGAAAGAAAGCAAAATGAATATAGTACGTCGAGCAGTGACAGGTGAAATTCTAAAATTCGACATTTCAATGGGATATTAACACTAAAAGAATTTTATTTCTTCTAATCTCTATGTTATTTTTATAAAAGTAGCATCAATGCACTATTGGGATTCTTCCAGTTAAAATAAGTCCAAACACGATGTGATTTAGACTAATTTTAATTATAGTAATTAACTTGATGTAAGCAGCAAAATGATTCGTAATAATATAACAAAATAGTCCGATTTATGTGGTGTTTGGGCCCGTTTCAATCGGAAGGATCCCAACAATGCATTGATACTGTTTCCAAACAATTAAAATGAAAATTACGAAAAGTAACATTTTCTTTACATGTTCGTTTCTTGCTTTTTCAAACATCACGTCCGTTTCAATCAACGTAGAAATGAAATCAAATGCACAGTAGAAAGGTATATACAAGATACTAATTTACGTTCAAAATTAGACTTAATCATTTTTAAAATATTCATATTTATTAAAATTTTTATTTTTTCAAAATGATTCTTTTCTTTGCGATTAAATTCAAAATGTGTCAATGATACATGCAAGTGCGTTAGAATTTAATTAATAGACGATTAAAATTCTTATATAACAATAAAACAGAGAATAAGTTGGATTTGCATAAACATATTGTAATATTTTTTTATAATCGTAGCACATTTACATAATAATAAACATAAGTCAATGGGACTTAATATATGTTACAAAACATTTGATACAGTATATGAAAGAGTAACACATAAATTTGAAAAGGAAGACAGTTTAAAGAAGAGATACAAAACAAAATAGAATGTAAATTAATTTTCTCAATAATATTGTCTTTTGTTTCTATCATAAAGGTACACTTTCTACGCGCCTTATTGTACAATATACGTGCTTTGATTTATACTGCTACTTAAAATTTCTGTATGAGATAATTCATGTACCCTTTCTTAAACTCCCTACTTTATCATAAATTTCGATATAGCTTGCTGTTTGGGCATAAAATCTAATTTTACAAGAAATATTTTTTCTTTCTTTTTGTTTTCTGAAATGTATCTCATACAAGAAAGTGAGGGTGTTTCTACAATCTGAAAATAGAGTGGCGCACTTATAATTGAAGCATTTGTCGCGTGCAACAATCTGTTGCTACATGAGACGATTGTTATCGGATAAAAATTGTACAGCATTATACCTAACCTTCAATAAATTCTATGATACATGTATTTTATAAGTTTTGTGGACGCTCTCACACGCAGTATATGTTTTTACATTTTTCATACTGCCTACTAATTAATTGGGCCTTGTAATGTTATTAAAACATATATAATCTCTTTCTGCATTATCCGTATTATATTCGATACTTAACATCCGTTAGAAAAGCGTAAATTTCTCATCAAATTGTCAAGTTTCATTATATACACCAAATAGTACTATTTTTCGTAATGTATGATATCGTTTAATTGAATTCTTTCATATCGATATTTTATTAACACATACTAAGATACAATATTTAAGAATAGCAAAGGTTCTTGTATTTTCTTATTTTTTATTAGCAAAAATGAATATTTTTATTTAAAAATAAATCATAATATTTCTCTATGTTCATAAAATTCTTCTACATTTTCTTACATACTAAATACGTATTCATAAAGTATGTACATTTTATTCTCTATTGCTTATTTTTTACAAATGTCATTTACGTTTATTGATACTCGTATTAAACGCACAGCACTTCCAGAACAACCTATCGCAAGATGTTCCTATTCTTTGCTGATTTTTTCTAATACTATTTTTCTGTATTTGTGAATATGATATCGTATCCCCTTATAATCTACCCACGAAAACAAATTCATATTATTTCCCTTCAATTGTAAAAAATTTAAATTCATTTTACATTGTTATACAATTCTTTAGATATCACAAATGTAATAAATAAGTTCGAATATAATAGCGGAAAATAAGCAGTGAATAGGTATTTGACGTCAGCTATCGAACTTAAAACCTATACGTTTGTTATTAATATATGAACTACATAATTTCCATAATTTTATAACATCTAATAATTGAATACTTTAATAATTTGTAAATGAAAATATTTCCGAGGTAACAATAACAAATTATAGCAAGGAGATTATCATCTAACCCCTATTTATCTTTTAATGTAAAATATATCATAATTGCAATTAAATGCTACGATCTAAAAGTCAACTCACAATTTAATTTAGTATTGCATTTATAAGAAAATTATTATTATCATATCATGTGAGAAATTATACGAAATTATATGTATCAAAATTTTGTACATACTAAGTTCTCTTTAGACTTATAGCAATGAATATATAACGAATATTTGAATTAAATTTATGAATCATATTATATCTTTCGTAAAATAAAATATTTGTCAAATTGCAATAATATTGTTATTTATATAATGTATTAGTTTATGAAAGATTAATTTTACATAAAAGATAAATAAGAGTTACTAAGATATTGTATATATATATATATAACTAATAATTGAAGCTATTATGTAAAAAAGGACAGATAATATTGGCACTTATACACATATTTTAATACTTTCAAATATAACCATTCATCTCGATTCAGTAATAACTGATTTTGAATGATTTTCATTAACAATTCATAAAGTAAAATTCTTATATACTATTCAATTTGAAAAACCACGTTCATAGAAAAAGATAACATAATGGGCGGCATAATTATCGTAAGTAATTGTATACGTATGTAAGTACAGGATGATCTATTTTTATTTGTATATAGATTTATCTCAGTATGCATAGTTGGTTCAAGCGATATAGAGTGACAAATGCAAAAATATAATGGTATCGACTTTTGAAATAACCACTTAAAGTATTTTGGAGGGATAAAGAGCTCGATCGTTAATTAATACTGTAGAATATCTGTTTGAAATTGATTCTTTTATTGATAGAAATTACTTAACGTTGGTTTATGAAAAATTATAGTTCTTTTTAAATGTTTGGAATATTAATCAAAATTGTGTGTGATAGTAGATTGATCTTGATTGGATTAATAAACGAAGTTGAAATGGAAAATTAATCAATAACTTAGCTTCATTTTATTACTTGACATTAAATAATTAATCTATGTTAATCTATAGTTAGAAACTCCAAATAGTTCCAACAAAGACTGATAACATTGAAGATGTTATTTCGGTACCAATCGCAGTCGTTTCTAGATACAATAACTTATTTGGTTATACCACTTAAACTAACTACACATTAAATTATGATTTTCTAGATATAAATCTTAAAAGATTTTCAATATTTATTTTTTGCAATATAGAAATCAAAATGACTGAGATGATGACAACATAAATCTGTATGTTGCAATTGTGTTATTACTATTTAAAAAATGAGATAAGTTGTTTCGGAGTTATTGCATCAAACTTTGCCTGCTTAAAATAATTAACTGATAAATCCTAAACAGATTTTAATCTAGCTACTTCAACGTTTCGTTTGTTGTATTTTTTCCCTTGCGTTTGGTATATTTATCGTTTATTTTAGAAATAAAAGATTCTCGTATCAAGCATACCCTTTCTCTATCTCAAATATATATGTACGTAGGTTATACGTAGGTATAGAAATATGCTTAATTCTTTTGTTCTTGTGTTTATATGCCTTAAAATGGAAACTGCATTTCAATAGGTATCATATTTTAAATATTTATATTTTATGCTGAATGTATTTAAATTTTATGTCTACATTTTGTATATTTTCTATTTCTTATAAACAAATTATTTTAAAACTTGAGGGAAGATTATTTGAGTAAATACTTTTTGAGTTACATTAATGCAATGTGCAAGATAATGTAAAAAATTTCATAATTATATTATTATCATTTTCTTTAATAATTAAAGATTTGATATTTAATTTATTTTCAAGGCATAGTAACTGAAATATGTATTTTTCTTTATAAAGAAAATGGATTCTAAGGTATTGTATTGTCTGTAATAATTTTTTCATTAGAAATCGCTTTTGTCTTCCTCACTGTTGCCAAATTTTTGGAAAAATTCATTTGTAATACACGTACTATATTGGATTAATAGTTAATGACAAACAATAACCATGTGTTTTTGTAACCTTCATTAACTTCATTAACTATATTTAAATTGTTCATTTTTTTAATCAACTAAGATGAATATAGTCTATAATCATTCTACAAAATATGCAAAATCAAAGTATTCTTGAATTATCTTTCTTTAATGATTGTGAAAAATATTATCATTAATATATAAATGCACGTGTATCATTAAGATTATCTTGTTGGTGACAATGATAAGAAACATTATATAAGTTATTTTGTAACAAAAATATTTAATATTTAAGTTTTTTTTAATAACAAAGCATGAGGCATTTTTACAGTACATTCTATTTTTTAAATTTAGTAATT
This sequence comes from Eufriesea mexicana, assembly GCF_001483705.2. Taxonomy (NCBI): domain Eukaryota; kingdom Metazoa; phylum Arthropoda; class Insecta; order Hymenoptera; family Apidae; genus Eufriesea; species Eufriesea mexicana. The sequence goes on from NW_016910895.1 coordinate 13,932, forward strand.
ACAGGTAAATCATTTTTATAATTACAATGCAACTGGATAAAAAATGAATTACAGATATTTTGTAAAAAGGCATAAATTGTATTAGATTATAATAGAAAAAGAGGCGGTTGATACACTAGATCAATATATGATGTAATATATATTACAAAACTTTATCAATATTTTTTGTAATTTTCTCCATGTTAATGCAGTAAGAAAGAAAGAAATGAAGACACATGATGCAAATCATTTGAACTATGACAAAAAAAATACATATTTCAAAAATATAATATATATAACACATTTGTGATACAATATAATACACATATATGAAATGCTTGGTCCATTTTTAAAAGATAATAGTACAATACATGGAATATAATACATATGATATAATAAGTTATGTACATATTCAAAATTTTGTATAAACTTTGCAATTATATTTTCATAGTTGTGAATTCAATGAAGGAACATTCAGTTTTTTGGACATATATAATGAATATTGTATATCATGTAAATGCTATAATGCTCCTAAAATGTCAAATTTTTGTTCATTAGATTATTATGACTCAAAGAAAGTTACTTGACATCACTGAAATTTGACTAACGATTTCAAATGACCATTTTCACTATAGAGTGTTTAATCTTATGTGTTGTACTTCAAAATCCTTAGAATTACTTCCATATTATTACGTTCTTGATTTTTACACTAAAAAAAAGTATACTGCAATTATATATGTAAATGTTTTATAATATGCAATTTTAGATTTCGTTAACTGAGGATAAGTGTTTGAAATTCTTAATTTCCTTTTCAATTCAACATAATTCCTGAGATAAATAGATACATTAAAATAGATCAACCTTTGTGTATTCAGCATTATTGGCACTTAAAAAAATGCCTTGTCAAATTTATCATTGTAATTATAGATATGTTTGTGATAAATGCAAAACATGAAATATGGTGAACATTAACATCTTACGCTTGTAAAATCTCTAAACTCGTATTTTATACATTTCTATATTTTCAGAAATATAAAAATTATCGAGAAAATATTTTTTATAATAAACTATTAAAATAGAATTGTCACCTCGGTTGATATTCATATTATGAAACTATTACTTGGTTCCATAGATATTTCTATGTCGTGAAATAAACACTTCATATTACAATTAAGAAGCGCTTTTATACGACATTTTGATGGTATGTTATTATAATTCATCGACCTAGACTCGATATTAATAAAAATATTACCTAGGTTCGATGACGCATCATCTAAAAACAAAGAAATAAATTAAAACAACAAATGATGATAAATTTGTATATGTTCCTGCGGACGCACAATACAAATTGTCTCTGTGATAAAACGTCGCAGGTGGATGTTCATCTCCTGGTTTACAAAATTCATTTCTTTCTTTTAGTTCCGCCTGAAAAAAGGATAAATAAGAATTAGTGTTGTTTATTTTATGTTATATCTTTAATTAGTGACTTTCACTCTAATACATTGAATAATACATATAACTTTCTAATGATTTAAAAATTTAGAAATAAAGATATCTTGAAGTATAAAAATGTTTATTTCTAATATAGATTTACGTACTTAAACTTTAACTATAAGTAATTTTAATTATATTACGTATATTTAATTTATATCCACTTTTACTTTTATAGTAAAAAAATGTATCAATATAAGTCAATATTTGTTCTTATGAAGCTACTTGAAAACCACATCATTTACTATTATATAGACATTTTAAGATTAATTACAATTAAGGAAAGTAAAAATTTATCAAATAAATTAGTAAATGAAGGAGAAAAAGAAAAAAGGAAAAGTGACTTTGAAATTTGATATATTTGATAAAATATGTTTTCAATTATATTATTTTTTTATTCAATTATTCAATTTAAAATAGTGAGAATATTTCAGGGAGATATAAATTCCTCCTTTATACAATATTTATAAATTAATATAGTTGTTATATTATGAAGAAAGCAAAAAATGCTTATTTTTGTCCAATACAACACAAAAATAAATAGTTTTAAAATTAAATATTAAGTAACGGAAGCTAAATAGGAGAAGCATTCAATTTCTTCATATCCTTAAATATAGAATCTATTAGATACCGTTAACAAAATGATATTAATTAAATTTTTTGATATAATATTTATTCTCACCTGACAAATGTCTTTACAGGGAGGGCAAATTAGAGCACCTTTATGCAGCCAATTATTTTGTATTATTCTAATAGCAATTTCTTGACCAGCATGATAACACGTATATGTGTAATTTGCAACCTATGGAATAAAATGTATTATATTTCATACATCTTAAACAGAAGAATATGTATTATTTGTCTCATAACGAAAAATAATAAAATTATAATACTATGATCATATAACATAAAATACAAATAGGTATCTTGACACTTACCATAATATGTAATCTACCAGCTTCACATTTATATTGATAACATCCAGAACCCCAATGCTGCCATTGTCGAACTTGTTTACAAGTAGTTTCTTCCCACATTTGATTTGTATGATCAAAGCATCTTGAATGTGGGCCATATTTTTCCAAAGCAAAATTTTTATCTGAATCTGCACAAAAATTAATTTAATTAAACAAAACTAGTAAATACAGTTTTCCTGAATACTAGCTAATATTTTCAGTTTTATTGAAAATATTATAAATTATTAATAAGATGTAAAAAGTAAGAATATTAGTAATAATGATAAATACATATTGCTTGATATGTGAGTTACTTATATACCGAATTAATTATTCCCAAAAAACGAAGGGTAGAATTACCTAGACTTAGAATTACCCGACTAAATATAAAATTACCCATGATTTGTTAGTAAAATCCAAAATGAAATTTAAATCATGCACGTTTTGGATTTTATCCAGAGTAAAACTATAAAATTCTACCCAATGTTAGCTTGGGTAAAGATGGGTATATGTCTTCTCATTAAAGTAATAACGTATGAATTACGATAATGCTGCTAATTTTTATGTATAAATTAATAGAAAATTTGTATATCAACGGGATTTAGGTTTTATTCCTTCCCATTGTGACGACTATGGTACTGTCACTACACTCGTGTCAACGAATAAATCTGAAATATCGCAATTAGTTTCTGTTTCTTCTTTTCTGAATTTTCTGTAAATTTCCGTTTTCGTCCATATTCTATGTGAACGTGGTTGTCCGAATATACATTTGGCGACCAGACTTGTCCGAGAGTTAATTATTGTTTTTTGATTTCACTTTCTACCCCTAATGCTTCTTTCAAGGATTAGCCTGAGCTGGTTGAGCAGCTTCTAGCCAGATCTAGGCAGGTCTCTTCACTTTCTACTTTGGCCTTTATGGTCTTTTTACGCTGTTTCTGCTTTCCCTTGCAAGTCTGTTTTTTTTTTTTTTTTTTTTTTTGCAAGTTTACAATGCTTTTCTCTCTTTACTGTCTCTTTCCTTTCCCTTTCCTCTAGTCATAAACATTATATATTGGTGGCGATCGAAGGGCCATAAAGTTAGTATTAAATTGGTTGTCAACTAGTCTGGAAAATGTGCAGTCTTACATCGCGTTTACGAGCAAAAGCGTTTATCCTCGTTCAGTTTCGCGTCACCGCATATCCAGTGGCATTAGGCCGTCAGTAAGCATCCCGTGTAGAATCAAGATGATCAGAAATAAACTGTTATTGTTATTGATATTGTTACCAACATATGTATATGTATCTGCAATCTGTTAGCTCAAGCCTTACAAATGATGACCCTGATGCAATCCGGTTGTGTGGTGCTACGTTCTAAGACTATTTCGTGAATATTCAACGCGACATTGTGCCTATGGACTTCGTTGGAATTAGTGTGCCGTTTCGAAATCGGTTATTCGGTGTTATTCGTTATCATCAATCATGGCTAATCCTGCGGAGAACTCTGGAACGGAGGCTGACCTGGACATTGCAGGAACGCATACAGTGGACCGCGTTACGATACCAGTCCCTGAATTTTACTCGTCTGATCCTGAACTATGGTTCAGTATTGTTGAGTATAGTTTCGAAGCATCCGGCATAACTGAAGATTCAACAAAATTTGGCTTCGTGTTAGGTGTACTTCATCCACGATACGCCACGGAGGTGCGAGACATTATTATAAATCCACCGGCAGAAGGGGCTTATCAAAAGCTAAAGTTGGAACTGGTGCGACGTTATCAGCAGAAGAATCAGGATCTCCTCGAGCATGAAGAGATGGGTGATAGAAATCCATCGCAATTCTTAAGATATTTGCAGGGGTTGGCCGGCTCATCGAGGTCGGTTGCAGTTTTAAAGACCCTATGGATGAGACGTTTACCGGCAAACATGCAGATCATACTAGCCGCGCACAAGGACGTTGAACTGAAGAAACTAGCAGAGATTGCGGATGCGATATACGAGACGACAGATTTTCGGTCTCAGATAGAGACATCGATGCCGCGTATACCTGTGACGGCGAGTGCATCGGCGTCTAGTCAAGATATCGAAACGTGGCTGAACTTAAAAATGACCGAATTGACAATAACCCTTCAACGAGAGATAGCGACGATCAGACAGGATATACACGAGGGTAATCGGCGGTCGCGTTATGGCCAGAATTATCTTCATCGGTCACCTGCGGGTGCTAGTCCACATTGTCGACAGAGGTCCCAGTCTCGACAACGGCTGGAGAGGCGACAAAGGTCCCGGTCTCGACGACGGTTGGAGAAGCGACAAGGAAAATGTTTTTACCACTGGCGTTTTGGCACCAACGCCTACCATTGTGAGAAACCCTGTGCTTGGAAGGAACCCTGGGAAAACGAGTTGGAAGGTCATTGATGATGGCCAATAATTTCTGCCAAATATTACGCTGTCTCTTTGTGACAGATAGCACTTGGAAAATACTATTTTTAATGAACAATGGAGCTAATCTATGCGTCGCAAAAGTCGACACGCGGTCCTCACCGGAAGGATGAGTACGTTCTGTATGCGGCGAATGGATCGAAAGTTTCTACATACGGTACGATAATGTTGACGTTGAACCGAGGACTACGTTCAGAGTTTACCTGACGTTTTGTCATGGTTAGTGTCGAAGCGGATTATCAGAGTGGATTTAGATAGTCCACCATTTCGGACTCTTAGTGGACGTACGGAACCAACGTCTGGTAGACAATGTTACGTCGTTATCAGTATCTGTACAAGTAATTCGCGGAAGCGTATATTCGTTTTCGAGCGCTAAACGGTCACGGGCGATTCGACGTTCCGCAAACTGGTGCTAAGCTTTCCGGAAATTAACAGACCGGATAGAATTCTGCTTATTGTCAAGTATGACACTGTGTATTATATTCGGACAACGTGGAGCCAACGTGTCACGTGTAGACCGCGGCATTTAGCTCTTGTCCGCTTGAGGGGAAGAAGGAATTCGAGACTATGTACAATTGAAAATAGCGAGGCCTTTCCAGAGCTGTTGGTCGTCTCAAAGAAGGAACCCGAGAAATAGAGACCGTGTGGTGATTATTGCGAGTTAAACGCACGAACTCTGCCCAATAGGTACTCTGTGAAGCACACCGAGCATTTCGCTCAGACACTGTGTAGTAAGAAAGTTTTTTCATGGACTTTGTACGGTCGTATAATCAATAAATGGCATCTGAAGACGTGTGTAAAACGGCAAATACTACTCCTTTCGGACTATTTGAATGTCTCCTTACATCGTTTGGGTTGTGGAATATAGCATAAACGTTTCCAACGATTTATAGACGAGGTGCTTTGGGGTCTAGACTTTGTGTATGCGCACGTATATTGTCGATATTTTGGTAGCGTTAGAAAATAAAGTGGAACACGTGGAACATTTAACACTAGGTTTACTGTATACCTATTTCTAAGGACACCTGTCAAATTGACAGGTAAAGGAAACCACGTGCCTTTTCTTTTAATGATTAGTTTAATTTAAAAACAATTATATATTATATTAACCCTTTGCACTCGAGAGGTGAGCTTCAGTCGCCATTTTATAAAATTTGGAAGATCGATATTAATTAATATATCAAATTTAATGTAATGTAACAGTATACGAGGTATCGAAATCAAATAATTCAACAACCCTATTATTATACAATTCTTTATTTACTGCTCAAAAAAGTATCGTCAGTTTTTTAGTAGGGAATCTTTGAATTTCTACTCTTTTCTAGCCAAGAAATCGTCGAGTGCAACGGGTTAACAGTATTAATATAAGTGAACTAAATCTGTTACCATCGTATAATTGGAGTAATTCTTCCGTCAAATTGACGGGTTACGTAAATCTTGTGTTAAAAACGCTGCTCGAAAGGCTGAAGCAGTTACGTATAGTGATTAGACCTCGCGAAGTGTGGATAACCAGAGGTCAAATTTCTTGGATACTTCGTTTCGGAAAAGAGTACATGCCCATTGGATTATAAGGTCCGGACCATTATATACTTTGTCTGGACATATTGAACTTTTACAAAATATTTTATGTCCAAGCCGGTACAGGTGCAAACCCCGTTGAATGAACTGTTAGGAGACAACGTTGAGGGTCGAGTACCGATTAATTGAACTACGGAGGCCAACATGGTGTTTCTTGAGTCAAAGCGTTGGTGCAGGTCACTTTATTACTGCACCCACAGTTAGCGATTACCTGTGATGCTTTGAATTTCACGGTCGGTGCAGTGCTTCAACAACGTACGAGGCGTGGCTGGGAACCGTTAGCGTTCTTTTCAAAGGAACTGAACCCAACCAAGCGAGATTATAGAGCGTACGATAAGGAACTTTTAGCAATATACTTAGCTGTTACGAATTTTAAGTATATAGTCGAAGGACGAATTTTTACGGCTTTTGCGTATCATAAGCTTTTGGTTTCAGGCAAAACCTTGAAAAGTGTTCGCCGAGACAATTCAGGTACCTGGATTTTATCGATCAGTTTTCTACGGCTATCCGGCATGTATCTAGAGAAGACAACGTAGTGGCTAATGTACTATCCAGGGTCAACGAGTTCCAGTAGGTTCTTAATTCTGCGAATCTGATGAAGGTGCAGAAAACAGACGAGAGACTTGCATTTGAGCGGATAATAAAGGCAATACTTCGCAGTTGAAGAAAATTTTGTCGACAATGTCGGTGAAGCCGTTTATCATACAAGCGTTATGAATACCATACGCAAGTCTAGCAGTGAAATGCCGTTGTTTCCACATTTTGCGTCAACGGAGTTCCCGATGCAGTATCTCGAGTCTCAAGTCACTTGTTTAGATAGAATAGTTAAGTTTCTTGATCGGTTGCAGATCTAAAAATTACATATCTTCAGTTTCCTCTGTAATGTCCCTTTCAAGGATTCGCCTGGATCGATTGGACAGTTTCCAGCCAGGCCTAGGCAGGTCTCTTCACTTTCTATTTTATACCTTTTCTCCGTTGTTTCTGCTTTCCCTTGCAAGTCTGTCTTTCCTCTTGCGAATTTACAGTTCTTCTTTCTCTTCACTATCCTTTTCCATTTCTTTTCCTCATAGTTATAAGCGTTATATATTAGCGTTACATATAAACCAATTATATACAAAAGTCAGTGAATTGGTTGTTGACTAGTGTGAAGAGTATGGAGTATTATGCCGGTTCTGCGAGCAAAAGCGTTTGTTTTTGTTCAAGTCCGTGTCACCGTGTGTCCAGTACCGTGTCCAGTTGTCAGTAAGCATCTTGTGTAGAATCTGAGTGATTAGAGATCAATAAATTGTTATCGTTATTGTTATTATTACTAATGTGTATATGTATCTCCCATAATGTGTATGGTCCCTCCATCAGTCCAACTTTACACCACGTATCTTTACACCTACAAAATCTAGTCCAGACCTAATTTAACCTGTAATTAAACTGAACAATTTCATTCTACCTTTAACCTAAGATTAAGTTAGGTTTGGGTGAGATTTCTGGAAATGAAAGTCCAAACATCGAAATTGAATGAAAAAAAATTTTGTGTTAATACTTACACCATAAAAATAAGCATTGAGCGTATAGTTTCTACTTTCCCTTACCCTACTTCTCAATGCTTACCCTTAATTGTACTTACGTGTACTAATTACAACGTATTTTATCCGGGTAAATTTTGAAATATGCATTCTTTAAATTAAATTTTACCCACAAATCATCGGTAATTTTAAGTTTGTCCAAATAATTATAGATTTACCTGCTCTCTGGTCTTTACTCGTAACGTATATTTTATCAGCTATTTATGATGAAATGAATTTCACTGTATACATATTATCTTATATTTCTTGTCAAAATTAATAAATTAATAGGAAGAATATTTCAGAGCATATTTTTCTTCTACATATTTATCTTTTTCTTTTATCTGTAAGTTTATTCAACTCGTTAAACGTAATATTCGAGTAAAATACTCACTAGGATTGTTTTCTTCAAAAAGACAATGAGACCCCCTAACTACTATATTTCGAGTTCTCCATGTGAATTCCTGAGTATACGGACAATAATCCGCCAGAGATACTGAACCACCATAATATTGTTCTTCTCCGGATGGTACATGAGGTATAGAGTCGAAGTTCTAAAGAACAAAAGATCAATATAATATTATTTCTTACATAAAATATATAATGACATATTTCACAAAATAATATTACAAAAAGACATTTGAATTATTTAGAGTAACAAGAAAAAGAAAAAGAAAAGAATTAAATAAATGAAAGTAATGAAGAATTAAATAAATGAAAAGTGATTCTGGTATGTTTAATAGCTTAATTACAAAATTCTGGAATTAAATAAATATTCTAACTAAAATATATCAAAATATATCATAGTATGATCAAGGTGTACAAAATAATAAATGTAAAGTACATATGTTAAAGTACTTTCTAAACTATATGCAATGATTCGTTGACATAAAAGATATATGATTTTGTTGAAAAAAATGGTTTAAATTAAATTAAATATTATATTAATACTACCAATATTTAAAAGTATACAAATATTAAATTTAATTTATTAATTCGTATTTCGTCTGTAATATTTTTCAATGTCATTAATAATTTTGAAAGCAATTGCGCAGTTCGATTTAATTAAAATACGTTGTATATTTATAATCTTTTCTGTATAGAGTTTGTAAACCATCTAAAAATTGTTAGATTGTTGAGAAAATTTTCAGAATATACATAAATTAAAATTAAATAAAATATGTATATAAATTTCTATTATTAAAAATCGAAATTTACATTTTTAAAGGTTTTCTTTAAACCGTTTAATCAAAAATTAGAACAAGATTGAACAGAATATCTCTACCAGATAACAAATATTCGATGATTGATCCGTAGTTTCGAATTACTCTCTAGAGTACAGATATTTGAGAAGTAATGTAACATTACCGAGAAATAAATTCGGATTCTTGTCATTTTAGTTCTAAAGCACAATAAAATAAAATCTAAATATTCTAAATACCTGTTTTAAATATTTAACTTATTTGAAAATTATATTCTTTCCCTTGTTCGGATAATTTACAGGAGGATTGAAAGAAAAATAACTGCAGCATATTGTTCTCGCCGAGACAAAGGAAAGTAAGAATTAAAGTTCGTTTTGAAATTAAAAATAGACACGGGACTGTCCATTCTAAATTTTAATGAGTGACATAATAATTCTTTGCAATGGATTGAAATTTGTTATTTAGCTTGAAAACTTTTTGAATACAAATCACAGTGCTTTTTCTTGTCTCCTTTTTCATTATTAGAGCTCTTTTAACACGTTGATTACCATGGGGGTCATCGGTGACCCGCGCGCTCCGATTGATAGAAATATATATATATAATTTAAATAAATGTCAATACTTAGAAATTTGTATTATTACCATCGTTAATTCAATAGTAACCCCCCGCCGTAATTAATATGTGAAATATAGTTATAGATTGTAACTTATCTATTGCAGAGAGAAAATTCATCGTGGCTCCACTGGCAATCCCTGTAAAACTGACGTGGCATTCAACGTGTTAATATTAAAATGAGCCAATTTTTATATATTTATAACATTTTACAAATTTTTGTGTATTTAATTTTATAAAAAATAAATTTATCATGATAATATCTGAAATTCTACAAATATTTTTTAGAGTCTTCACCCGATTGGCAGTTAAAAGTGGAACATTTTCAAAGAAATAAAATTTTATTTCTATAGTTATTCTATAGTTATTTCTATAGTTGTACTAGTAGATCATTTCTATATTTGAAAATTACAATACTATAATATTCTTGTATCTTTAAAATAACTATTCACAAATTTAAAAGGAAGCAATTATATTTAACAATTGTAGTGATACAAATTTTCACACTTTTACAGTAAATATTTGCAAATTTACAGGGAAGTAATACGTAATTTATATCAAATACTTTCATTCACTAATAAGATACAATTTTGTTACGTTAAATATACTAAGAAATGACCAGGAATACTAAAACTTATATAATTAATGCAATAGAAATATGTGCAAAATTGTGGCATAAATTAGATAAATAAACAAAACTTAATAATCTAATGTTTATCTAGACTTTTATATACAGATTTAAAATTCTATGACATTGCCAGCAGACTAATATTTTACAGTTGGATTTTGATGCTTTCCGTAAAATAAATTTTACCTATTTCCATAGAGTGCTAATCTGAAATGTAGATTTTACTTTGTTTCTTTATATTTATACTTCTACTTTCCGTGTTAAGGATGGAAAAGTGCAAGGTCGTATAATTCCATTTGTATACGTTCAAGGATGGTATACGAACTAGCAGCCAACCACTTGCAATGTAAATTGCGTATTAGTAAAGGAATGGTTAACGAGCGCGCAGTTCTGCATTGATTTAAAAAGTTCCATTGCAGAGATGAGGGTGTTGGGGTGGAGATACACGAAGATAAAAACAACGTTCTGTCGGCGATAACGACGAATTAAAGAGACTAGTTGAAGTTGATTCATGAGCATCAGTTCAAGAATTTGCGCAGAAGCTTAATGTATGTAAAACAACAGTTCGTGCTCTTCTGGGTGAAATTGAAAAGTAAAAGAACTTTAAAAGCAACAAACAACAGAAACGATTTATCTTTGGGTAAGATTGTGGTACGAGATGAAAAGTAAGTCATTGATATTCAATCTTCGATGCTTTGCATAAAGCTTTTTCCTATGCAGAGATTGCTTTGAAAACAAATAACGCTGTGTGGTGGCATCATTTATCGTTGTTTGTTAGAACGGCAAAATTATAGAGTGCGTCGAATCGTTGAAAATTAAAATTGTTACGAAATTAAAAAACTACATAAACGATGACCCTCGTACAGTAGACCGATTATGGTCGCGAACTGTGGATTCAGTCTTCGTTCTAACTCAAATTTGAATTTCGTTATTTAGTATTTGGAAATATAGGAACTAAATAAAGATTTGTGTTATATTGTTTGTAAATTTCTGATTATTTTTTATTATTACAACTAACGCATAAAATACTACTGCGATGCAAATCTTGACTAATAATGACTACTTTTCGCTTCACGGCACAATCATAAACATTGCATAACCGAAATGGATCTGGAGTTAAACTATTTTTATAAATTAAATTATTTAGACTACAACGATGTTTTAGTCAATTGATTATTATTTTGTTAAAGATATTCAAAATTTGTTTTGGACGAAAGTCTTTCACAACCAAGCAACTTCTTTATCCTTGAAACACATAGCGGCTGTTGAGTATTAGAATTTTATTTTAATATACGTAAAAAATAAACTTATTCTCATTATTAAAAATTTGAGTTTTAATTATTTTTTCCTTTTTTCAACTGCTAGACTTTATGTTGATCCGAATTAATATTTTCATGTATGTATTGTATAAACATAGTTTTTTAATGTTTACTTTGTTCTGAGTTACAGTATTTTAATATTTATATCTGAATCTATAATTTATCATTGCATTTAGTTTATAGTTTAGAAATAAAGGATTATATTATTATTTGTACATAAAAACTAGAACGGCTAGAAGTATGAGTGCTTAAAATATGTGTAATTAATACATCAGTTACAGAAAAGGAGTTAGTGATTTCATATAAGCTATATTATGCATGAATATAATTTTATACCTGATATTTCTTGGGTAGTGATTGTGGATATTTAATTAGGTTGCACAATGCCACTGAACTTCGATCATCGGTACATTCGGTTTGTAACGGATCTCGCTTTACTTTATTACAGAAAGGATGAATAGATTTTCTTCTGCAAAGCGATAATAAACATATTATAAATACTTAATATTTAATTAAATTACTTAATAATAAAACTAATATTAAAATTTATGTACTTATAATATTATAATAATAGTATCTTTAAAAAATACACCATTTTATAAAATTATAAGTAATTTTATAAAATGCACTATACTAAATTTACTTACTTCTATTCTCTATATTTTAATATTTGAATAATGTGAAGGAATAATTTGTTTTTGATTATGTTATAAGATAACATGTAATAATTTAATGTAAACGTTATTAACATTTAATATGCATATATATGTAAATATAACATTGTAAGTATTTATATAATATTGAATATTGTATAATATTAGCGAATGAATTTATTTCATTAATCTTGTTAAAACGTAATGTATAATATATAATTATTTGTAACTAATTGTTATGAATATACATATGCATTGTCTATATATATTACGAATAGATATATGTATATATTGTATTAATAATAAGAATACATACGACAATCGACATGATTTCGAAGATATCCATTCTTTGCACGATTTCATTGCAAAGTCACAACCAAGATTTTTACCCCATCCCAATTCCTGAGCCATTGAGTAATTTGCACTATACCATCCAGTATCTTCCATGAGAGCGAGGGTTATCCTTGAATAAACTGGATTTTGAGTATGTGTCCCTGTCATTGCTTCGTTCTAAGATAACAATAATTATATATATAGCGAAAATTTTATGACACATGAAAATTGGGAGATTGTACAAAATTCTCATAGATTGTAAATTAAAAATTTCTAATTTTTTAATTACAGAAAATGCAAATAAACGAGGAGAATATTTTATTTATAATTCTATAAAATGCAAAGTATTTATAAATCGAGATACGAGGAAAAGCATTATTGGTGTCGCTCTATACCTCGATAGTGAAAAGAATGCAAAAACATTTCAAAAAAGCTATAAATTAATTACAAACTTATACGAATAAAATATTTATAGTCATAGAAAATAAATTATTTTTTCATATCTTTGACGTGAATATTTATAATTGTATTTAAATGCAAAAACATGCAATATAATATAAATCTAATAAATGGATTTTCTCAACTTTAAATAGAGCAATCTGAATTAACACTGATATTGTAACGTTAATATATTATTTTCTTATTCATTACACTTCCGTCTTGTGTTTGTCATGTCGTCCTCTCTAATTATCTAATATTTAAATTTTTTTTACTATACATTGAACTTTTTCACAAACAGCTTACTATGTTGTCATTGCAAAATTAATATATTAAAGTACTTTATTTACGATAAAAATAGTTCAAGCATCATATTAATAAATATTAGTGAAATAATTATTTGAATAATTGTATTTGAATGCTATAAAGAAATTATTTTATGCAAATAATTTTAATTATAGTGAACAATTAAAAAGTTTATAGAATGAATATTAATATAGAACGAATGAATTTTAAAATATTTATTCTACGTCTTTAGGTATTCATTGTCTGTTGTTACATTTTATATTTAATGCGATATACCTCAAACACGCGTTTTTCCCAATGTGTTAATGCTGTGCCATCACCCCCCTGATCCTCCAACTCCGCACCCTCGAGATCTGGACAATTGAAGTGAGCCTGAACTTCAGCGCGAACCCTTGGCGTGACTATCATTTGCATCGATCTTTCCACGTAGCTACCATGCACTTGCCAGTATGGTCTGATCACGGTCTTGATCGTATTTTCGCTCCACTGATGCGTTTGTAATCTAGGCAGAGGGAACGTCGAGTGTTAGTGGGTGGTAGGAAGAATCATTAAATGAAACCTAATTAAAATACATCTCATTAAAGTAGCAATAATAAATATCATGCAAGATGTTCCGCATAATTATTACCTTCAATTAAAATATAACAGAATATATTATAAAACATAATGTAATATGAAAAATATAAATAATATACCAAATATTTCATACGTAATTTAAATAGCCTAAAAAGGCACTTAAAGTTACAACAAAGTTAAAATTACGTTAAGAATGTATTTTATTTCAATTTTCCTTTATGATCCCGCGTATTTTTTTTTTTTTTGTTTTAATTATTTTGCATAAATTCCTTTGTGGAATATTTTTTTCAACATTGCAGTTAACATAATGTGAGTTCAAGATAACCTGTAGTTTCTAAAATTCGTAATAAAATTAAAATTTAGCGATAATGAAATACTGTTCGTAAAACACTGTTCATATCTAGAAAATCTGATGAATATTATATCAAATAAGTCTATCATAAATAACAAATTTGGCATTATAAGCATGTTTCAATTTTTTTTTTTATATACTCCATCTCTTTTAACAAGGATAACATTTTTATAAACAAAATGTGTATATTACAATTTTGATGTATAAAGGCATTATCTAGGGATAGTTGATTTTGTACTAACTAACCGATTAACTGAATAATTGAGATATTTGATTTGGAGAAAATAGAGCGACAAAATTTCTAGAACTCGATTAGTTGCAACTACATATAAACGATATAAACAAATTTGTAATATACAGAGTGTCGCGGATTTTTTCGACAAATTTTAAGAATTTAATTAAAAAATCAAAAGAAGAAAAAAATGTTATATAAAGTTTGCGAATAAACATTTTGTTATAAAGTTACAAACAAATGTTGGGTATATCGGAACAATTAGTAATGTTTCTTCAAGATTTTCCATAATAGCACACAGGATATCGATTTTCTTTATCCGCTTTGTGTATTTAGTTATGTTTCCTGCATAAGAAGAATTTCTGCAGGGAATTCAATTGCAACGGTTGAGAATTAGCAAAATACTCAGAAACGTTTTAGCATAATAAATTCGATTGTTCCACCATTAGGAAACTTGCATTCAAGCAGAAGAATATCGTTTTGAAATGAGAATTTAACCTTTTGTACTCGATTTTTTGGCTAGAGAAGAGTAGAAATTCAAAGAAGTCTACTAAAAAACTGACGATACTTTTTTGAGCAGTAAATAAAGAATTGTATAATAGTAGAATTATAGAATTATTTGACTTCAATACTTCGTACACTGTTACATTTGATATATTAATTAATATCGATCTACCAAATTTTATGAAATGGTGACTGAGGATCACCTCTCGAGTGCAAAGGTTAAACAAGTATTTAATTTATCTTTTCTTAGACTACCAATTTTCATGGGATTGCTTGTTAACAGTTGATATGAAACATATAACTACGTAAAACAGAAAAACACGATTTACTTTCCGCGTTCCGTGCGCTGTACTGGAAAATGCGTTGTTACGTATTCCGTGCATATAATATTTGTTTATAACTCTATAACAAAGCAATTATCCATAAACTCCATGTAACATTTCTCTCTCCTTTTGGTCTTTGAATTACGTTGCTGCAGTTTGATGGAAATAATCCGGGACACCTCGTATAAAAATAATTAATAATAATTCCATATAAATTTCATTTATTACGTACGAATAATTTTAACCGTTGAAATAGTACAACGCATTAAAAAAGTAATTAATCGATTACCGAATGCTAATAATCGATTATCGAACAATGCTAAACCTGGTGAAATAACCAGTTCACTAATTTCGAATATATTCGGTCCGACATCTTCGCACGTACAAAAATCATCGTAATACAGTGTAAGTTACGAAAGAACGTTCTTGACGGTACATCTTGGTATTGTCCATTGTAGATATAAAATGTACGAAGATCCACAGACAGTCTCACAAGTCAGATACGAGAGAATGAGAAAATGCAAGCTTAGTCTGGTCAGATGGATCATGGATACCGAAGGGTGAAAACCGGAAGATGACGAGGAAAGCATGAGACCGCTGCTAAGGTACAAGTCAGTGTAAGAGAAACGTCAAGAGAGAAAAAGAAATGGTGGAAGGCGAGTAACGTGTTCGCCTGCCAACGCCGGAACCTGGTTCGTTACGGTTCGTCGATTCGGATAGAACCAGGAATACCAGGAATACGAGGAATACGAGGAATTTTCCAATTTTAAAGGCAGATACACAGAGCCGGTGTCAGAGTTTGAGAATACGCGAGCAAGAAGACTTCTTGGCAAAAAAGAAACGAGAAAGACAAAGGGACATCATTGCCGGATGATGGATCGTCGAACAAAGCGACCTATTGCTTCCTACACACTAGTCAGACTCGGATGAAACGGTTTTTCTCGCGCAGGGTATACAGGACGCCCCATGCAATTTGGACGAGTTACATCTCGAGTTCGCTTTGAGATAGAAAAATAAATGTGGAGGAAAAAGATGAATGAATAGCTGGTTCAAACGCCATAGCGAGGTCATAAATTATTCTATCTTGCGACACCCGTGATCGACGCTGAAATAACACCGTCACTCAAGACTGTCTTAATGGTGACTGTAGGTATTTAATGTCAAGTGGAAAAAATTGTTGATAAAATTTCAGGTACAACTTAGATTATTAATTAATATTTCTAAATTAATCTATCATCGCTTGTTTAATATTTCAAACATTTGAAAGAATTTTAATTTTGCGTAAATAATGGAAGTATTAAACAGCATCATACGGTATGAACATTGAGATTATCGAATTGCAATGTGCACTTGAATATACTACCCGTAGGTAATCATAATTAAAATGGTCTAATGAAAATAAATAACTATAGAAAATTAGGATTCTGTCAGAATAAAAATTAATATTAATTTTGATAAAATTAAATGTTTGTAGTAACTGTAAAAGTAAAATATCTAGAACAAATCATTTTGACTCATTTTATAATTCTAGCATCAATTGGTATTATTTACTTTTTTAACATGTCTTAACCCTACACTACAATAACGAGTCTACTTCGTCACGAATTCTTGGTGCCAAATTTTACGATTACCTGCTACATTTATCGCGGAGCCATAATTATATTTAACACATTCTACCATGTACGAAACTCCAAAATATTCTAAAATTTTCATCTAATTTTATCATAAATGGACTAGATGTGTAATGGTTAACTAAAATTAAATACTTTTCCAATGCACAATTTTCCATAATTAAATCGTAATGCAAAAAGTTAAGTTCCGAAAGCCAGAATATTTGTACCGATTGTATTATACTGGAACATCGAATATATATACTTACCCTCGAATAATTTTACGACCTCGTTATCCTTGCTTGAAATTAACTTTAATAATGTACAAGATTTATTCTCGTATGATTTTCATAGTATAAGTATAACGATAGTTATAAATGATTATATAGTTTCATTTAACTATATTGACTATATAATTGACAATATAGTTCATTTGAACGATATAGCTCGACCATAAGTTATTGTATCTAGTGACGTCCTCATTGATACAGAAATGGCATCGTAGATGTCTCTGACTCCCCCGACCAACTTTATAATTTGTATCTGTAGGTATTTACACCAAACAGAAAAAAAAAGACGATGACTCTTTAAGCGGTGATATAATGTCAAATTGACTACGTACAACTATTAGCGATGTAAAATAAAAATTATATTTATAAACGATATAATTATTTAAAAAAAGGAAAAAGGTGTAATGGAACTAGTAACGAGCCATGCAAGAAAGACATGTATTATAATTCGAAAATTCCTCTAGGAATTAGAATGTTCATAAAAAGAGTTTTCAAAACCATACAAGACTCAGAAGAACTACGCACCAAAAAGAAAGAAAAGAATGTCATATGTATGAAAAAATACGGAATTCCTACATGTTTAGATTACCCGATAAAAATCTGCATAAACTAGTATTTACTAGGCCTAACTAGTACCAAATATATTAATATATTTATATCAAAATTAAAGAAACTAATTTCACTTCATTTACAAACAAAGAGTATATTTTTTATTAAAATATTTATCATCAATAAATCCCGTAATAAATACTGAATAACAAATATATTACAATTGTACAAACAACAATAGACTTCTATCTAATAATACTACAAATTGACATTACGCCGATATTGATGATGGCAGAAAGGTACATCAACAGTTGAAAGTTAACTTGTTAGTTCATTAATGAGTATTAGCCATAAATTTACTAACTTTTGCTTAATATTATAAACATTCAAAAGAATTCAAATCTTTTCATAAATAAAGAACCCATTTTAAATCAACATCCTGTAACATTGATTAATGTTTTAGTTATTTACAGTAGTGCTCACTTTAGTATCCACAGTCGAGATGAAATTTGGACGTTTATGAGAGAAGGTGACATTCTCGAATTCAGTTGAAGGAAGTAGGAGGGACGAATGTGAATACCCGTAAACAATCGAAAAAGATCGACATCAAGTTTTATATAACAATTTAACTCACGAGTTGGCACGTTTGAAGTTCATTTTGACAATAAGGTTCTACTTTCAAGAATTGGTAGGGATAGTAACGGACACCAAAGAGGCTAATACTTCGCACGCTGAAGTAGGTACTAAGTAATGTATCTCCTACAAATATTTTCAGTTGCTATTTCAGAATTCGGAACATTTGTATTGTAGGATGGCGAAACTGGTCTTGAGACACCGAAAATTATCGAAAGAACAAGAACACGATAACACAAACTCAAAACTCGTAAACTGATTTAACTTGGGAAAAGAACGCCAAGATAACGAAATGAAAACACACAAGGACGCACTCTTTTAAAACTCTTTTTCCAACACCAAGAGACTCACACTTGTGCTGGTCACAACCGATTTCTAAGGACTCTGTTTTGGTTGTCAAGGACCACGCTTTTATGCTTTCCTTAACCTACGCTTCACCTCCCCATAGAGGAGTCATGCAACTTAATTTTGTTATACAGAATAACTTTTCGATTTGCTTCTAGAAGATATCGATCGATTTACAATTTGTTTTTCTTGGCAATAGCCGATTTGCGATTTCTTTTTGTATCCTACAGTATTTTTGCATTTAACATTTTATCACTATTATTTCGTGTGCATCAACTATATCTAAAAAATGTAAATGCATTTTGTTTTAACGATAAAGCATATGTGTATTTTGTTTTATTACGCAGGTCGATTTTTTAGAATATTCTGCATGAAAATATGCAAAAAAATGTTAAAATATCAATATATTGAATTTCTACTGAGTACATAAATATCATTAAAATATTCGAATCGCGTTAATTTGATTAATTTATAATTTCAAAGAAAAATAAAAAGAAGATAATATCCACGACTAATTAAATCTTACATAACGATAATTAAAGCAACAAATGTTTTAGATAAAGTAAAATAACATTAAATAGCAAGAAAGGAATATATATGCTTACTTTTCGTTTAATAGTGGTTTTCCCGTGTCATGTCCTCTTGGAGTTCTCGGCTCACCATTTTCATCCCGATAGAAGGCATATAGACTTACAGAAAATCCTAAGGCATGTAGTATCTCGTGCTTCACGGTACTTAGTAACGTCTCTAGCTCTTGCGGTTTCGTGCTAATACTTTTCGGACATAAATTGGCATGTCCAGCTATCGGCCTAGAAAATATTGCATTACATTTCAGTTAGATCGAATGTATCGAAAAAAACAATTAAGCAGAATATAAAAATATAAAGCATACATTTATTCATATTAATATCATTTTATGTAACTACTGTTGTTTACTCTTTATATATATAATAGAGGTTATTCGACATTTCATTAAAATGTTATAATAAAAATATAAAATTATTTGATCTCACTTCACTTGGCTTTTGTCTGTAGAGAACATTAAAAAAAAAGTATATCACACAGCATTAATATGTACTATGAATTGATATACAAAATTAATGAATTTAATTTTCAGTTACTGTCAATCTTGTACTGTTAAAGGTGATAGTTATTTTGAAACTCGGTATTAGCGTGTTCTAGGAATTTAATTTTTAACACAATTCAGAGTTATTTTGAATAAAATTAGTATCAACAGTAATGATTAATATTAAATGATTAATAGTAATAATTAGTATTATATGTAAATATTTCGATAATTGACTGTCTCTTCATACTCTGTACTTTATTATAACTTTTTAATAAAACTTTAAATGGTAATTTAAAAAAAAATTTCTATAATTTAAAAAAATGTTTCATAATAATTGATCTCGAGATATCTTGCGCATCGTTTTCAGAAATATAATTTCCAGAAAAACGCGTTCAAATTTTCGGAACGTAATTTTTACTTAATTTTTTACTAATCAATCATTTCTACTTCATATATATGACCATCTACTTTGACTTTAGTCTATTGTACGACTGATAGACAGGATCTATGGGCAATTTAACTCTTTTTAGAGTTTTTAAATTATCGTCTATTAGGTGTTTCAATAATTTTTTCTCAAGTGTGGCACATAGTGCAGAAGCTATTTCTCTCATGATTAAATTCATAGTGCTCATATTTCATAAGACACTGAAAAAGCCTTTATTGAAAATATTAGTAGCAATATAGACAGCAATTTTTTCCTTTGCAATGACACTAAATAAACTGTAGTTTGGAGTTAAACGCTATATTGCATTATCAAAATTTCGTTTTAATTTTGAGTCAATCGGCCGAAAGCGGACCAAAAATAAACATATAATGTCGACTCCTCGACTTTTCTGATATCAAGATCTATAGAACCAGTTCCATACTGATAAACTGTCACGTTGCCATTATACGTGTGCTGATGCGTTACGGCACGCAAGATTGCGAATCGGTTTTGACTTCCTTACATCTAAAACCAATTTATTTTAGAGGCTGGGACCTTTCGTATATTGCTTTTAAGAGTTTAGACTACTATTTAAGAAAAAAAAAATCAATTTTTTCAAAATTTCAAAC
Organism: Eufriesea mexicana; assembly: GCF_001483705.2. NCBI lineage: Eukaryota > Metazoa > Arthropoda > Insecta > Hymenoptera > Apidae > Eufriesea > Eufriesea mexicana. The sequence goes on from NW_016910895.1 coordinate 34,941, forward strand.
GGCCTTGCCTCCTTAAAGGAACAACTTCTCATCAAAAAATAAATTCAAAATGATGGTTGAAATTTGGTCTTTGAAAAAATGAACGAATTATTTAAATATGTTATACCTGTGCAAATATAAGTCGATTTTTATGTTTTATATTTCCAATAACTTTATAAATTTATGCTTCAATATAATTCCATGTTCTGTTAAACAATTTTGAAAATCAAGATATTGTATTATTACAATTAATTTAACGCGAATATGTTTGATTTAAAATATTTTTAACATTTTTAATTAATAAAGATAATTTTCTCCATGTTAATATGTTAAAATTAAAATTAATAAAAATTATTATATCAGGATCAACAGCTTACAAATAACTTTCTTAAATGAAATATGTCTGATTATTTGTTAGAAAATGAGAATTTAGTAACAATGATATACAACAAGTTTTGCTATATTCTAATTTATAAATTTTGAAAATGTTTTTCAATCAAAATTTTTAATAAAATTATGCGATATTTTCTTCATGAAAATCACACCTTTCCTGGTTATATTACAAGATCTTATTCATTATTATAAAAGATTTAATATGAATTTTACTAATTAGAAAGTTAACAATTGTACATTGTAGTTAAATAAGAAATATCACGTATCCTAAAATTTTTTAATCATAAGCTATTTTTCACAGAGAAAGCATTTAAAAAGAAATCAAATTACATCGCGATTTCTGCAAAAATGAAATTTAATTTCTTGTAGTGCATCACATTATTCTATTACTATTCATAAACGATGAGGTATATACATATGTAATAAACACCATATCTTATTTCGTAGTTCTACTATAATTTACTGTATTGTACAGAGAATAAGCAGACAATTAATTTACCTGTCTAATGCTTCTTCTTGTTGGCAATGCACTGCATAAGCTACGGCTTTACCACATCCTTCAGTTTGCATTGCGGATACATACAAGACAAAATCGGCGCCATCTATTCCTGGGCCTGCCTTGCTGCCTTCAGCTATACCGCAATTATATCCTGTTGCATTGCACGTTCTACAAACCTGAACATCAAATGAGTTCATTATAGTCTACGTTTCCGTTTTATATATACGATACATAACGTATAATATAGCTTAAAAAAATAAACTAAATATTATTCTATCAGAATTGCATATGAACTTTATACCGTGTAAGCAAAAATAAATATATATAAATAAGTATAAAAATAATACACCTTTTAACGCTAGAACTACCAAAGGGTAGAACTCGTTTCAGATATTTTATTTGTACAATTTCTGAGAACATATAAACTGCTTTTGACAAAATTTATGCTTACTTTTATTCACATCGAAAGGTAATTGTTTACAGTTATTCATCTTCCGCACTACAATTATCTTTAATTGTATACACAAACGGAATAATGGAATAATATATTTAGCTACTCATTACAACTCGGTAGTTCTAATATTAATATATAAGTAAATATATATTTAAATCCTCCAAATTTCAGACGTAGTATAGGTAAGAAACAGTGTTTAAATTCAATTCAAATTTTGAGACGATAAAAATGGAATATATTTTGTTAAAACAATTCTATTAAGTCAATTAGAGCCAAAGTTTATTTAGTAGCATGAGTTATAATTGTAATATCATAAAAATGCAAAGAAAAATTTCCAATAATTGATTCCCATACAAGAAAACCACTGAAGAAGAATAAGTTGTACAAAAAAACGGTTTTATACCCATATTTGAAGAGTAAGTAAAAATAAATTACTTTCTTCACAAGAATAAAGAAATGAGCAGTTTAGATTATGAAGATGACTCTATGGTTTCATGATTTTGAGTATGAACGGTAACTATTTCTATTTCGATTATTGCACTGATTTTTGTATCAATTAAAGTTATTTAAATTGTTAAAGTTGTTCGTACCGCTATATTGTTACTGTTAAATTATCGACGCAGTGTATAAATCATGTTGATAACTATCATTTTCTTAATTTCTTAACCAAGAAAAATATACCGATCCATCTATAAAACATATTTCTTTTATATTATTTTTTGAAAATGCAATCACAAATATATTGAGAAACAGCCAGTGATTATATCATAAATTTAATTTTACAGCGTATGATGTAAAGTATATACTTCTATTCATATTAAAATAGTCCAATTAAGTTTGTATTTAAACTAATTTTATTTTCGGAAGATCGAACCTATTCATTACGATTCTATTCAGTAAAGACGTCTATCGTCTTCTTGACGATAGGCAAACTTAAATCGTATAGAAAGTCTATGAAATTTATTGGATCGTAACATTCATAAAAGTTTCATAAAAACAAAGGGTAGAGATACGATTAACAATGAAATGGAAATTCATTTCACAAAATTCCTTTCCAGCATGCCAAAATACTTTGCACGACTACTGCATAGAAACGAAGGTCTAGCAATGTATCGATGCGCATAATTTTGTTGACATTGTATCATTATTTCTAGACTTGTCAATGGGTGATATCTCCTTGTAAAACCAATTATCATAACCAATTATCACAACCAGTTATTATATTTATCATGATCCGCTAAATGATTAATATTGCTAACGGTAAATACTATTTTTATAATACACCCAATTCTGTTTTTACACGATTTTGATTTAACACGAATTAGGAAAAAAATTTAATTCTCTTTTTACACGACTTATTTTGATTTAACACGATCGACCCAAATTTCTGGCCTAGCCAAAACACAAACGCAACGATTAATTACCGAATTCGTTCTTAAATCCACTGAAACATCGGCACCACAGGAGGCTAATCCTAATTTTGTTCAAGAGATTACAAAGAATTTCACCAATGGAGCACGAAGACGATAACCAAGACATTCCTAGCGATAGCAGTAATATTGCAGTCTTACGCAAACGTATGCGTTTATTGTCAGAAAGTGACAACGAATAAAATCTTTTTACGTGTAACTCATATCTTGCCTAATTTTTGTGTTCATGAATTAGTGACATGTTTCTTTCCTTTTCAAATGATAATTTACTTTGTACGATACATGTGCAATCTTTATGAAATAAAATGTTTAAGATCCTAACATGAAAACTCATAGTTTATTGTATTATTTTTGCTGATTTCTTGGGACTGGAACCAATCTTCTATTTTTCCATAAATGCAATATATTTTTTTACACGAATTTTTTTTACACGTATTATTTGTTTTTATCGTGTAAAAACAGAATTAGGTGTATATAACAAAAAAACACAGTAGACTACCGCTAACTTGTTTTTATCGTGTAAAAACAGAATTAGGTGTATATAACAAAAAAACACAGTAGACTACCGCTGACAATCTATATCACCCGATGTGACTATTTCGATTATTTTCATTATCACTTCATCAATTAAAATTGCGTTTTGTTACAGGTGATATAATTTTGGTGGACCTTCGAGATCTTGACAATTAATCTCTACTACGTACTTTTTTCAGTAAGTTTATAAAGTCACCTTTAATTTTCTTGTGTATAACCTTATAATTTCTTTGCCTATCAGATAACATGTATCGAGATGAATTCAATGAGCTCGAAAAGAAATATCTTTTTAATTTAATGGAAAAATATGGCAGTACAAATTTTCAGACGAAAATTAATTTTGTACAATTAATTAATAATGGATGACATGGGATATCTTTGTAATGTTACATTTTCCTAATTTCTTTCTTGTTATTAGATAGCCGTTAAGCCGCGACTATACGGGCGTTTCATACGCTGTGTGTCACACGTCGCGTTTTCTCTGATAAAATAGAAATTATCAATTCAAATAGAATTGACCACACAAGCGTGGAACGCGTTCTGATACACTCACGAAATGCCGCTTGTTTTATATTGCACGCAACTGGCTAAACACGCTGGCAATGCGATATATTGTTTAGTATGAATTTGAATACACGGTAATGACCCACCAACGACAGTTTCGTTTTCTTTCCCTTTTTAACACTAAGCATAGAACAGCGAGGCATCCAAGCTGTATCGTATCCATTTTTGTATCGAACTGATGCTTTCTGAACACAATGTGTAACACATAGTCCTGACCTTATACTTTCCTATTGATAACTGATGTTTGCAAACATTATTGATAGCTATATTGTATTCATATGCGTGCATGTTAACGATATGAAGAATAACGCGTAGCATGATGATTTACAGTATTGAGAAAATGTTTGAAATGCTCCTAATTCTCTCAACGATTATTGATAACCAAGCAAAATATTAACTTATTTAAATAATTACCGTAACCAAAATTAAACTGTTGGCATCGACAATTTTCTTTTGTAATCAAAAGGAATTTTAATCATTAGTGATGATTATTCGTAACATCGTGATGTCATTTAATTAACGATACTAATTCTCATGTACTAGTCTCTTAAGTTCGTCTTACAACGTTATAATGTCTAATTTAAATTGATCGAGTAATAACGAAAATAATTTAACGTAAATAATTAGATAGACAACCCAACAAGAAACATTGTTTATTATTCGTATTATTAACTATTCGATGAAAATATCGTTGAAAGAACTGATCACGTTCAAACAATTTATTCCAAATACGTTTATAACGATCAACTTATAACATCAGATAATATCAAACAGAAAATAAATGAAGCTTGTACTTTCATAAATAACGAAACTATCGACATATCTGTTACAATTACTTTTATTAACCCTTTGTACTTGAGAGGCTTAAGTTGCCATTTGATAAAATTTCGAAGATCGATATTAATTAATATATCAAATTTAAAATAATGTAACAGTATGCGAGGTATCGAAATTAAATAATTTTCCGTGTTAATTATAATATTATACGATTTTTTATTTACTGCTCAAGAAATATCATCAGTTTTATAGCAGAAAATCTTTCAACTCGTACCTCTCTTTAGCCCAAAAATTGTCGAGCGCAAAGGGTTTATATAATAATTAAATAATTAATAATTAATATATTAATATAATAATTAAAAGCATAAATAAAAGACGTTTTGTGGGATGGTAAACATTTCTATTTCCATTTGCAGATTAATTATCGCTCGACGCTGCTAAAATTTGTAATTTCGGAAGAAATAAATTGAGGCTTAATATTAATTTTGGAAATCAAAGGTCATTTTAAGCTCATATAATTATACATATCTAAATTAATATATATCATATTAAAAAAGGCATTAATGACCTCAAAATCTTCGAAAAAGACGAACTTGGTGAACAAATTTTTTTCTACCACACAAATTGCATACAAAATATTTCTTATAATATTCGAATTAAAGGGAATATTGAGGTAGAATACTGTATATATTTTATCTGTAAAAGTGTTATGTCTCCTTCTCGTATGAATATGGTTGAGACATAAAGTTTGATTATTATCCACTTTAGTACCCATGCTTACGTTAAAAATTCGTTGCATTTACTGCATTAAATAAATGAAACATAGTTGTTTATTAACTATAATAAATGTTTTAATACATTAGAAACGACCAATTCGTTGAAGCTATTGTAAGCAGACAGGTACAGCAGTAATCTCTTGGACACGATGGTGTTCGAATATTAATGCGAGTTACCGTAACTTATATCTCGGTAGAATTCTAGCCACTGAAGTACTATTTATATCACTTTCGTAAACTATTTGTCATCTACTTATATATGGATTTACTGCTACTGTGGTGAAAATATCAATGGTAATGTTAGAATTTGTAACGAAATATTTTCCCTCTAACAATATGAATTATCAAATTTATTTGTATTATCTCCTGCCCATTTACAGTCCTGCTACATTTACAGTTTTAATAATTTAAAAATAATTCTACCGATTTTACTAACAATAATTCTAACGTCTTAAAACAACATTATGTTTATAAATAATAAATACCAAAATACGTATAATGATAATTTGAACAATTATAGATAATTAAATCGATTTAATGTCTTCAAATAATATATATTAGCTATATGCGTATTTTAAAGACAATTTTAATAACGAAAAATAATAAACCTGAATTAATGTTTGGAAAGAAAATATTTATAAACAAATGTATGTACTTTTACACTAAATTTTTTTGAAGAGATATTTAAGAACAGAATGTTTTTACAATTATTATGATTTGACATTATAAATTATAACTGCAAGTTAAATGATAGCATTAATTGTAAATTTTATAAAAATGACAGTGTTGATTCGATACATAATATTCAAGCGCACACCAAAAACGGATAAAATATAATGCATCGTAAAACGAAAAATTTGTGATAAAAATCGAAAGCGATCATTACAACGGTAACCATTTTGAGAAGGAAATTCACTCGATATAATGATTAATTCTGCGTGCAATTATTAAATATTTAAATATTTGTGTTTAACGCTTTCAGCAATTATATAGAGTGCAAAGTACATAAGGGAGATATTAAATGCGTTCCACGACACCGCAACGATTACGCCATGCTCTCGGTACACTGCACACCAAACCAACGAAGCGCAAATATCTTTTGTACACAATTCTTGATACTGAGATAATAGTAATTTATACGATTAATAAGTTAAAATTCGATGTTGGATATGTAATATAAAAGAACTCTGCTGTCGAGCGGAATAACGTATTTATTACTAGTGCTTAACCATTATGACACGCTGATGGAAATAATACTTATATATTTAATGTATTATTATTATATATAAATACAGGTAAACCTCCTATAACACGGTAGATAGGTTCTTGGAAAATGTCGTGTTGTATGAAACGCGTTGTACGAGATCCAGAGCCAGTACAAAAAGAGGGGTTACGTTCCGAAAACTTATTAAAAACAAATTTTTTTTTAATTCTACATAAACAACTTAATTTTTATTAAAAATATAAACGTATGTACAACACAAAACAAAAAGAAACAAAAATATTATTTTAATTTAATGCAACTTTAATTTAATAAATTTCTCCGTCGTCACTGCTCAGCATAATCAACCGAGAATGTTTTTTCGGAGGAATGATGCCTTCACCTTTAGAACTTTTTTCTTCATTTAAAGTTATTGCATCTTCTTCCCTCTTAAAAAAATCTGTAATTTCACTCTGCTTGCTGGTTCTTACCAGGTCGTTGTAAATTTCTCGGTATGGAGCTAAACAGTTTTGCAGCTGCCTTTAGAATTTTCGACTTCTTTCAGCGGAAGGGTCTGCATTCAAGAAAAATAACTCGAGATTTTCAACTAAGCTTAGGCCTTCTTGTAATTTTTTAATGTTAAATTAGTAACTGCACAATCTTCATCAGTGCTAGTGTCCTTAGAATCGATTTGATTTACAGCTTCAGATGCCATTTCCATCAAATCCGCTTCGTTAACTTATTCTTTCATTAAGAAATCTTGAACGTCCTCAATAGCCATATCCACGAATCTTCGCCTCCGATTGATTTAGCAAGTTCTAATATGCCACCGATTTCATTTTCTGACGATTCACGCACGTTTTCTATTTCAACCGAAGAGGGCCATATCTTCTTCCAACACGTGTTATAGGATTCTGTGTTGTAGGAGGGTTGCCGCAATTTATGAATCGTGTTATAGGGTGCCGTGTTGTAGGAGGGTTACCTGTATAATATTTTTTGCGTCCCTAGTCTCACAACTCACTTGAGTTTCTTGGGGTTGTAAATCCCGTTACGCGGTAATCTGCCATGATATTCAGGACGTTGGCTTTAACCTTTTGCGGTCCTATGTCGAGTGTCACTGGACATAGCATTTCGTACCAGCAAGCCCTATGTCGAGCGTTACTCGACACAGTGTTTAAGATAAGAGAAGACTCTTTTTTGGGGATTGGAAGCGTCTATTGTTAATGCTTTTATTTTGTACAAAGCATCTGCCGCTAATTCGAGCAATCAGAAGATTTGCCACAAACAATTTAGAGAAGAACTTTTGCTTAGACTAGTTGGGGACTTGCTTGTAATAACAAAAACCGGACGACAAAAACAATCCAGCGACAAGGAAGAGCGATTACATGGAACATTATATATAATTACACTGCATTTGCAGCGTAAACACAAAGATTGCACAGTATGTTCAAATCGAAATAGTCCTGGTGGTGAAAGAAAAACTACATATATATGCGAAACCTGCGGCAGAATACCGGTGGTTGATAAATGGTAAATTATAAGTTGCGAACAATAAAAAATAATGTTTACAAAATCTTGAACTTTTATTTTATACATACACCCAGTTAGTTAGTAAGCTCAAAAATGTTTTCCAAAGTAAACGCTACTAAGCGGATGAACGATTGACGAAATCTGTCCGGACCGCAAAGGGTTAATGGAATTAACCATACAGACCTAGTTGAGGTTGAATTATTCGGAAGACGATTGCCTATTAACTGTATTAGTTTGAACATAACTATCATGCTTTCTTTTCTGTTGTGTTGAGTTCTGTTGAGTTCTGACTTTCGGTGTATTCTGTACATCTTGGTAAGTGATCGGATTATTTTGGTATTGTTGATCTTGCATTGCAAAGTGAAGAATTTCAAAAGTGTAGAAGAGTATAGTTTGTTAGTTTGTTTCAGTTGGTAATTACTTAAGGAATGAGCGAGTTATGGAAACTTTTGATGGTAGTTTTAGAGTTGAGCATCTGTCATGTCTGGATAAAATTAAACGGATCAGTGTGGGGATATCTTGAGTAGTCACTAGTAGAAATGTTTATTGTCGGGTTTGGCAACCATATTTTTTACTGTTGATTCAGTAATCTATGTATTTCAGTAGTATTTGTACAATAATTATTATAAGCGAATTATAATTAGCGTTGGTAATTTTCAATGTCATTCCGTGCTAGGCCAACCGCTGCTGATTTTCTGTTCAAAATGGTTTGTCTGTTATCAAAACTAATAATTTTGTATGTGACACGTATGTATTATGTGCTCGAACGCACGGATAACACAACAGCGAATAACAGGAACGATAAGTGGTTAGATCTGACAATCCTATAAACATTCGAAAAAAAGTATAAATAAAATAGGGTTTCTTTAGGGAAATTTTTTTTTTCTTTGAGAACAGTCATTACAATAGTCACAATTACTATAATCTTAAAAGTTTCAGAAATTAATGTAATTCAGAAATCAATTCAAAGATGAATTAAAAAATATTAACTATGATTAACTGTTTACAAAAATTACAGACGACATGGTGTCCATGTAGGTTGCAATATGTACAATAATGGTACCATCCTTTTTGTATTTATATTTGAATATATTCCATTAAATTGATCTGTTTTCGTAAAAACATTCTTTACAAAATAAATTTATTTTTGAATTAATTAAAAGTAGAATAAATATGTGGAGGAATTTAAGTGGTCAATAGTATAAACGCGAATAAAATATAAAGGGTGATTTATTATTATGCTTGAAACGCTGTCTCTCTCTTTCTCTCTCCCTCTCTCTCCCCCTTCCTCCCTCTCTCTCTCCCCCTCGCTCTTTCTCTCACCCTCCCTCTCTCTTTCTCTCTCCCTCTCTCTTCCCCCCCCCCCCCAGAGTGATTTATTATTATGCTTGAAACGCTGTCTCTCTCTTTCTTTCTCCCTCTCTCTCCCTCGCTCTTTCTCTCACCCTCCCTCTCTCTTTCTCTCTCCCTCTCTCTCCCCCCCCCTACCTCCTCTCTCACACTCTTCCGACTCTGATAACAAACTAACTCGCATTCTAACACACTTATGTCACCTTCGCATTCTAATAGTCGCTTCACTTGCATTCGATACTGCCATAAATATTCCGTTCGTACCATCCTTGTACACTTGGTCCTTCCACACGCACTTCAGATGTCAGCTTGAACGCTCGAGTTGAACCCGAGGCCGCTGTTTATTATTACTCGTTTTTGAGGAACGGCCCAAACGGTCCCATGCACTCTGCATTCATATCGACCCAAAGAACACTGTCATCCAGGCGATGATTGTGAGTATGGTTTTATATGTGTGAATGGTATTGAAATGGAATAAACGAAAGTCATTTGGGACGATATAAATATAATATGTGCGAGTGGAATCTAGAGTGAATTATTCATAAAAGATGTTTAGAAGGATGTGCCAAAATGAAACAGTTACGTGAGAATCGTCAAATAGTAAACATGTGTTAATAAGAGTAAGAGAGAGCTAGAGATAGAGAATTTTCTATATAGTGTTAATCTTTTTGTTTAAAATATTATATTGCGAATTCATATCAATATTTAAATATAACTATATAAATATATTAATTTGTTAACTGTTAAAAAACGTACAAGAAATTGATTTCCATTTCTATCCATAATGACCTCCTACAAATATATAATTTAATTAGCATTATTTGTACTATAAAATTTTTTATTTAAACGATCAAATATTACATTATAGATATCTAATGTACTCAAGATATATTATTTAAATATAATTAATATTATTAGAACTATAACGTTATTCATTAACTAATTTTATAGTACAATACTTATAAAAAGAAAGGGGTTTGTGGTTAAATGTATACTTCCCTAAAACCTTTACGGCGTATCATTTTATAAATAGTTTGATGAAATAAATTTTGACATAATCAGCGAGTCAGAGAACAACTTCAATTTAAGTAGACCTTCAAGACCTCAAAGAATTCTGTCTACCTTAATGACTGGGAAGTAATCAAGATGATGGTATAGGTCAACGAAGGAACTAGACTCATTATCAGAGAAAGTGGTCATTGTATTGTACGGCCATTCTACCGTGCATCATGCCAATGGTTTATGACACGTCTATTATTTTCAGGGATGAACGTCAGGTTCCAGCTGTTCGTATGATATAAAGAAATGCTCATTTTCTACGTCCATATAGTAATATCTAAGCCTCTGACATCTGGCTCTAATGGTAGTTTATGACATATAGCTTTAATTAATATTTCTTCAAACATGGCCGTCGGTGTCATAAATCCATCAGCTTCAGCATAAACGAACTTTATGCCACTAATTTATTATTTTTAAATATTCTTTAAGTAAATAATTAAAACAGGTTGGTTTTAAATATTATGCTCAAAGTTTGCTACATTCGTACAATATACCTATTTATTATATAAAAGGTCGAATAATAACTTTGATCAGCTTGAATATCTTCTTGAAGAGGTCTTAATATGATAATAATAATTTTGTTATAGACGTAAAGTTTTTGGCGATTTCAAGGTCGACTCCATGTTTTTTTTCCCTCAAATAATATATTATAGTTCTTTATTTCTAGTAAAATATTAGGTAATTATAATATAAGTATCATAGTTTTACTTTGTTATATATTATCGAATGACTTCGAAATTACGTTGTTCTTGTTCAATTACATGTTACTTTATCAGAAATAGACTCCAGCTTAAAAATTCGTCAGCTTTAAAAAGATTATTACATATTTCCATATTAGTATGATATGAGTCCTTCTCATATCATACAATTTTTGTCAGTACAGTTTCTCCATATTTACAAAAATAATAAGGATAAGTGAGTAAGAATAAGTAAGCAAAGTAAGAATAAGTGAGCAAAGTTATTGTTCCACCCTGTATACGTAATAATGAAATTATTAGGTCAATCAAATTTTCACCCCGCAAATGCCATTGTTCGTTACCCTCATGATCAGACGGAAATTTAATAAGTGACAGATTTGTCCAGTAGATGTTTTACTGTGCCTATATTTCTAATGGAGTGAAGTTTAAATAAATTCGAAATTATCCATAAAGTCATAATTCTAAAACCTTCCATTATCATCAAACAATATTTCAATAATTCCTCCAATTGATCATACTTTTCTTCCCACTTTAGTTAAACTAATTAATAAGAGAATTTATAATAATAAAAAACGTAACTAATCAAAATAACTTGAAAAATCTGTAAAATCTCGCCAGAGAGTACGAAGACATAGACGGAGCAATTAAGAAATCAAAAATCAAGAGAGAAGCATGTTTAGATGTGTACTGTACAGAGTAGATTATCGAAAATAATAAAGATATTGTTACAATTCGCGAGTGTGATTCTTATTCTTGAAGTTCGATCGCTGGATTGCCGAAGAATTCTAAAACGTCAGAATAGATTTTCACTACTGAAAAGGTTGACAGCACTCTCTGAACTTCGATGGAAGACGTTCCTTTTATAGTCAATAGCCGATTGTTATTTAAACCGAACATTCTGGAAGGTGCTGGATTGTTCTGCACTGAAGTTACGATCGCTTTTCTTGGCCGAATACCGGGTGGATATGATTTCGTAACAATATATATATATTCGAATAATAGAATTTTTAATAGAAAAACAGCTGTCTTTGCATTAAATTTGATTTATTTTTGGTACCAAGTTTCACCAAATATAATACAAATGATAGAAATGATATAATCAATATATAGAAAAATTACATAACGTCTTACGGATCTCATATTTTTCTTTGGTTGCTACATCATAGAGATTCTTTAGCATTAGTAATTCCTTCAAGTTGTATTCCTTTTGTGCTTTATATCATATAAGCCCTTTCTCGAGAGCTCCGAATATAAGTATTATATTGATTTACTACAAAGAAATTTTGTTTTGGTTCTGGACTATGATAACTTTGACAGAAGGAAGTAAGTACTACACATACAGATTACACAAGAATGAGATACGAAATTTAGATAATAATATGTTTCGATAATAGAACATCTAAATAATAGAGAATTCGAACAATGGGTGTTCCAATAATCGAGGTTCTATTGTAGACCATCATTAAATATATCAAAGTCAATTGTTAGTCAAGATTAATTTATAAAATTTCTAGTTAACTCCACGCGTCAATGTGTATAAGCCACTTCTACAATTAAAAACAAAGAACGATATACGCAATAATTTTTGCTATTAATAAATCAATATACAAAAATTGTACTAATATTTCTATATTAATTGCTGTTAAAATGATTAATTATTAATTTCTTACGTCAAGATGACTTTCAGGCACAGCTACATCGCCGCACATTGTAGTAGGTCGACAGGCATCTATACAGTGAGTGCGATGATTTTTAACGAAGAGTTGACTACTTTCGCATTTCCTAAAACATAAGAAAATTTAAAAAATAACGATATAATTAAAAAAATCATAAAAATAATGGACTTGAGAAGTTAAATTATTGTAAGCATGGATATTTTATATTTTTGAGATATGAGGTAATAGTAAATGTCAAAAAACTCTATCCTACAATATTAATTGTATCATATTATATTTATAATTTGGAACACAAATATGCAATTAAAAGTAAGCATTAATTAGGCAAAAACATTGAGTAAAAGAAAGATTAAATGAATGATAAAAATATAAATTATTAACAGAAATGCAAACTATATATTAGATGGTATTTATTTATTTCATATTAATAATTATTTAACATAATATGTATAGTTCAATATTAGGTAATTTAATTATATTTTACAATATATTTCAGTATTGAAAACAAAATGCAACAGTGGTTATTATCTTAATTTTAAACATATTTATTAACCTTAATAAAATAAGATTAATAGAAAATTTAAATAACAAATAATAAAAATTAATTGTAATTAATTAACATAAATAAGTTATATAAGAAATCTTTTGATTGCGATGTTCTACACGAATTACACATATCTATTTTAGTTTATTCAAAGGGTTAAAGTGAAACGCAGAAAGAAAAAAAGAGTATAAAAATTTTCTAGAAATAAGGTTAACCATTTCTTAATGTATTTCGTATATTTAAGATATATCGAAAATTACTACAAACAATATGTTATACCAGTATAATAGTCACAAATACGAAAGGATTTAAAAAAGTTAATAAAATTTAATTCTTAATATCATTCCTCATATCTCTAAATTGGCTAAAAGTAATTTGGTAAATAAATATATAATGTAATAAAATTAAATATTTAATTGATAATAGAAGAATGTGCAATATATTTAAGTTTAATTAAATAATAAATTTAATTATTTCCTAGATTTTGCTGCTATTATTTTCATTCTTACTTAATAAATATATACAATATTTATTATTACGCAACCATGGCATACCTAAATGAACCGTAAGGTTGGTATTTCGAATGTTTACACCACGATCGTGAAGAAAGGCTATTTTCAATTTGAAATCTTGAAATATTGAGGGTGGGGGGGCAATGAACAGGATGTTCTTTTGAATCTTAATTTCGTCCACGCTCAATAACCAAAGACGTGTTATAAAACTCGGTAATTCAGAAGGGTCATTCCGAAGCTTCTTTAACACTAGAACTACCAACCCAGTCAAAATGACTGGTCCCAGAATTTTCCTTTTTACAATCACCGAACACATACACCTGCTTTAAGAATAAAATTGGTATCAACACGTATTAAGAAAGAACTGTAATCAATATATTCACTCATATTCATCGTACCGCTGAAATTACTATAATCTGTGCACGTTATGGTTAGGTACCCATTAAAGATTGGTAGTTCTAGTGTTAACGGTACCAACTATCGACGCTTTGCACCTGAAGGAAGGCCGTAAACTTTAGGCAAAACTCTGGACTACGCGTCTGCTCAGGTATTCTATCTTTACCAAGAGAAGACGTGTCAAGGGCGCATGAAAGGGTGCTTGCGACACCTAGGACGCCGCAGATTAAAAAATTGACATTTCTCGAAATAACAAATCAGGGTGCATCTTGAACATGCCAACGCAAGGAACCAGAAGCCATAAAAAAACTCAGGAGAAAAAATTCAGACACGAAACAGTACATACACGAAAACAGATGAAGGAACGAAAGTACCTGCCGTACAAACTTATCAGTTCTAGACCGTAACACGTTTAAAGTATCCTACGCGTTTCAAAGGGAGGAAATAACTCCGTCGTGACACGTAGAAACATTTACTGAAAAAATGAAACTATCTCAAAAATAGTCATGTTATTTTTGTTTCGTAGTGAAAATTTGTTCATACTCGTTAAAGTTTGAGCATTTAAGAAAACACTTAAGAGATGGGTCCAACATAGCCATCATGGTATAGTGATCTTAGGAGGTTTGGATAATATTGATCCATAGATATACTTTTATGCGATAAAGGTAAATACATGAGGGAAATAGCACCAGGGATAAAATGAATTCCTGGGAAAAACCAACATTGGGGTATAAGTGCACCTTACATAAACGTTCGTGATCTAAAATTATTTGAAGGTATATATAAAAATATCATTATTCGTGACATTTTTCATTTTAAAGCTTTACGTAAATCTTTAGGTAAAAAGAAAGACGTTGAAAGTGTTCGTCTTTTAACTTTGAACGTATTATTTTGTTTAATTTTGAACATATTTTGGTTAAGATACATTCAATTCTCATAATTATTCTGTCTTGATACATCATTTTTGTTTTTATATATTTATTTTTGTAGAAAAAAAATTAGAGTAGAAAAAAGGTAATTGTATCTATTTATGAATAAAATGTATTAAAATACTTATTATAAGTAAAATATGTTCTTAAAATAAATTCAAAATTTTTTAATGTAAATATATTCATATTTAATTGTCATTTCTTTCTTTGTATTTAAAATAATATGTACCACAATGCATCTTAAAATATATTTTTCATTACTAGGAAGTAGTTGTTTCTATTTAGATAGAAGAATATAGATTATATATTCAATAATATTAGCCAATTCCAAAAAAAGGAAAATTTTTTTTATGAACTTTCAAACATGTTTATCACTATAAAAAATTTTTCGATTTAATTTGGTTTCGGGTGGTTAATCCATTTTTCATTTATCATAATCAATTTCTTTATAAATATTATTAAATATTATTAAATTATTAATGAGAAACTTGAACCCTGAAATGATTAAAGTTAATTATATTTATGTTTATTTTTGTTTCTCTTCAACAAATTGTGTGAAATTCATAAGCCGTTCAAATATTCAAAATAACTGTAAATTGTAAATTAAAAACTCTTATCTTATTAATTTCCTAAGCGGTATTTTGTTCGCTGAGAATGTATAACACATTGTTATTCACATTTATCAACGGATATAACTTGAATACATTTTGCAATACGATTTATATTGATCAATGGTTACCTTTTATTCTATTGTACTCGCAATCGGTTTATCCTATATAATGTGAACAGAAATGTTATAGCCATGAATAGATATGACAGTCACGTATTTGAAATTTCTAGGAGGTATAATAGCATCATAATAAATATTATTGACAATTAAATGCTTATGATTTTAACAAAGAATTTAATTTTCAAATATATTTTAACGTGAAACTTCTTATTACAGTGTAATCCTATTTGGTTAATTAGTTATACCCTAGTAACGTGTAGTTTACTGTAGACTCATAGACTCGTAATTTCGTGATTCTTATTGGAATTATCAGTTGGGAATAAAAATAAATTGAGAGTTTAATATTTCGATTAAATAAAGATTTTATTGTACTAACTATGTGATTTTAATAATACATGCATATATTTATTCGTATGAAACTTTTATGATGCATTTTTATAGCATATTTAAAATATAAAAATTCATGCACAACGCCAATTGTTTCATTGGTAAAAAGGAAATATGTTCTATAATAGATATAATATGCAAAAGTTGAACCATTCAAGTTAAAATCGCAGAAAAATGCGATTTTGCGTGAATTTAATTACAATCACTTTTCAACATTTCATAAGTGTGAAGTAAATTTAATTTGGAAGGAAGCTTTTAAATGTTTGCGATGAAAATTACGGAAATGTATTATTTGACATGCTCTTTTAATAGAGTAAGATATATTAGTTCAGTATTAACGAAAATCTTTTTCTTCTATTTATAATAATACTTCAGATTTTACGATTTCTACGTTTAAATGTTCGCTGACTGGTTTTTCCCATTTTGAATCATTTTATTTATCAATTTATGTATCGTATGATAAATAGAGATATTCTGTTTTCGAGTATAATCAATATTACATAATATTATAGTAAATATATGAAATAAAATTTGTAAACTATAGAATTTGATTCATTTCTTATTTCAAAACGATATTTTTATTAATTGTTACTCATATCAGTATATTAATTTTTCAAATAACTGTGATTGTTGATTATTCAGATTTAGTTCTAAAGTATATTTTTGAAGCATAATAATTTGTAAACTAAATACTATTTCGTTTACGAAATTACGTTTAATGAAACGTAAATATATGACTTTTGATAAAGTAAATGAATATTTTACAAAATATATTTGTTATAACTATTGGCACAATGGGAGTATAGTGAAAACTCGATTACATAATCCAGCACATTTATTCAATCAAAGTTTTTCAATCATTTATAACAGAAATATAACAAAAGTTATAAACCAAAAATTATTTGTATTTAGTGAAAAATATATAACAATAACAAATTATTTTTAAAATGTTTTTCTTTATTATAATATAAAGAATAACAATTTAACATGTTAATACTCTCAACTGTACATTCATATCCACACAAAGGATACTGTCACCCAGACGATGACTTCCTATAATAGTTAGTATATTTTCACATGTTTATAAGATATTGGATTTTAATTTGGTCTTATAAATATTCAAAAAGAAACATATTGGTTAGGTTAAAATGCATTTTAGTGTTTACAAAAGATCTATTACTATTAATATATACATATAAATTGAAGAGGTTATACTTAATATATACATAGAAGAGGTTATACTTAATATTTATATGCTTAATTAAAATTTATTTCAATTATATATACAAGGTGTTCTAAAAGGTTGAAACCAAACTGAGTCTACAGGTTACACACAGATGACATGATAATTTCCACATGAAAACAAAAATTTGTGACATTATAATTACTAAATACGGAAGATAAGACCAAGAAGGTAAAAAATTTTTAATGACTTTTCCTTGTAGGAAGAATAGCATTTTTGAGTCAAGAATTTAACATGTCCGTGATATTCATTATTTACCATAATATATCTTCGAATTTGTATATTTTTCGCCATGGATGAACAAATGATATATGTCATACATTTGCTGTTTCTGAAGAATTAGTTAAAAATTATATAACACGTAACTGGTTTAGATACAGAACTTTAAAAAAATTCCGAAAGCTTATCAAAGATTGGATCAAGCTCCGCATTAATTCAAATATTACTCACCATCCCTGAGCACAGGTATGCTGAGGGTGCATAGAAGGGTGTTCGCGCCAATCTAGAAGCATGCTGATTGGAAATTACTCACGGTCGATGGAAGTCAATCACGATGCATATTTTTGAGAATTGTGCTTAAAAAGTGATTAAAAGGCAGACATTCCAATTTTAAGTTTTTATTATTCCTAGAATTATTTTAAGATCTTACAGAATTATTTATTAGTAGAAGAGAGTAACTAAAATTTCAATATCGTGCAGTAAAATAATAAAGCCTATAATTAAATTATTGGAACTAAATACTTAATGATTATGAATTTGTTTTCCAGATCGGAATCAGTAGTTTAATTTTAATTCAGTGGGTAATAATTCGCGAAAGAATGGTGCATAATTTTGATTAACTGAAAATTTGCAATCTTGAAAAGAGAAAATTCTATAAAGTTTAATTTCAATGTCATTTAATTTATATTTATTCGAGCATTATTTCATTCTTAACCCTTTCGATGTTTATGTCGATTATATTCATCCTAAAAACTGAAAATTTTTTGTTCAATGACAGTAAATTCGTCATGGTGGAAAAATAATTTACTTTTGCATTTTAAAGTACAATATACGTAAAATTAAAATATATTCGAAATTTTGACACATTTTAGAATAATAATACTTGATCAGTTAATATAAACATATTTTAAATTGCAAATATTATTTTGTTTACGAATCAATCGAATTTTAAATTCAATAAATAATATTAACGAACCTATAAGCAATAAAAATATAAATTTTTCAAAAAAATAACTGACAATATTTTTTATTTTGTTATAAGTTCTTTCAATTTTATAATGTACTGCACTTACTCTATTTTCATCGAATATACATGTCGCCGTTTAAAAATAATTAAGCACATTGATGTAGATTTTCCAACTTAAATGACATTTAAAGGGTTAACTAGCTTCAATTGAAATTTATATGACCAATATTCATACGACACGTATCAATTAATGTCTACGTATTTGAACAAGATCTAGCATATGAGTATAGATGTCAAATATAAAATATTTACTAATAATTTTTTAATCTTTTATGGACTATATTTTTTAGTTGGTGCTATTAATATTGATATTAGAAAATATTCCTATCAATATAAGAAGAAATAAAATCCATAAGCAGATTAATTTTAATTCATCCATGCAATGAAAGCTAGCTAAATATTTTATAAAATTCAGCAAATAAATATAAAAGTTAAATATGAAATAACTAGTAATAACTTTTTACTGTTTTTTAATAGAAAATAATATCCATATTAATATTATTACTATTATTACTAGTATTATCAGTATTATCCAGCATAGTTATACGTGCAGATAAAAATTGCAAAGACTAATTTTAATTTAATCCCGCAAGAAACACGATGAAAATTTATACACGTTATATCGAAAGAAGATTTGCTTCGAAGCCCTTCTCATTCTCCCATTCTCCTTGCCAGCAGTACAGAAAGAAAAATGCGTGTAATTTCCTCGAATAACATGTACCGGTATCAGCAGCTCCTCGAAGCCCCTGAAATTGCAAGATTTTATCTCGACACGAATGTGCCTGATGTCAGCGATAGAAAGACGGTCCAAACCTTTTGGTCGACCCCTCGTGATAACTGACGCAAAAGGAAGAAAATGGGAAATGCTAGATTTCGTAAAGGGACGGTAAATTGGCTGCGAACTGGTTAAATATTTACATAAAGCATTTTCTCCCTATGAACTAATAGCGTCCTCAACTTTAAGAGCCATCGTTAAAACGATATTGAAATCGTAAATCTAACAAAATTTAAAGGCACATCCGACTCGATGGTACTTATGGCGTTGGCAGATTTTCAGGAAACGGGGGAGAAGGAGAGAGAGAAGAAAGATGAAACCGATAATGAAAGAGAGTGTACATGACGGGAAGTCGTATAAAAGTGGAAGTTATGGCGAAGCAGCTGCGAGATTTCAATGATTTAAACCACAGATTTTCGGCAAAGAGAATCCTCGAACTGATCGTACATTACGTAAATTGATTCGAACGACTGTGTGATCAGATTAACGGATTAAGCGTTGCTAAGCCCCTATATAACACGATGCGATACATTGTAGCATAAGTATCGCCGCGATTTAAAAAGGATAGATATTTTTCAACTTTCCAAGGGAAATTTATTTCACTTGTATTATTTCTGTAGTTTTGTATTATATTTACGAATGAAGAGAACGTGAAATTATTTTATTTCCATCTGTTCCCGTAATGAGCAAAGAGAATATATTAGAGAATAAAAAGTTAACACGTGATGTGTATATTTACATTTTCGTGTAACGATAATAATAATTTTAAGGGATACGTGTTTCAATAAATCAATGATTATTCTACGTACAGTGACTCATATAATTATTTGGACACCATTATATTTCAACCATTATTACCTTGTATGTCTCGTCGCAATTAAATAAACGAATTTATAATTCGTCGTTGCAAAAATATATTTTACTTGGTTGAAATATAAATTATGATTATTTAAAACATTTTATTTCGAGTACAACAAATAGCATATGAGGCGAGATGTTCGTAGCTATTCAAACGATACGAAGAATAAAAACTCAACTCATCGGATGTAATAGCCAATCTTTAAATGAAGTTCGAAGAGAAGGTTTCTTGAAAGTTTAAGGGGCTTATTTATACTGTGCACTTTGGGTATAAATCTCAGTGATAGTGTTGTATAGAATGTTGAGTTAGAGTGTCTGACAGTTTCTAAACTGCCTTCTAAACTTCTCTAGACTCTTTTAAAGTTCTTTTAAAGCTCACTGATTTTAGGGTTTGTTGTTTTGCAACGTTTTTTAACCTTTCAGATGTATCGTTGTTTCCGAATTTTTCCAAATATCTATTAAAATAGACATGAAAAAGTTCACCTTGATACAACACAATTTCAACAAAAACTTTATATAATTTTGCTTATTACAAAAGAATATTAACAAGAAATGCATGAATATTCTTCAGAAAAATAAATTCTTTATTTATATTTTCAATGAAAATATTAAGAAAAATTAAAAATTTATATTTACAAGTATTCGTACAGTTGCAATTTTATAATAAAATCCACTGATTTTTATGCACTACGAACATCTTATACGAGAAAAAATTGTTATTAATATTGAGTGGAATTGTTCTGTGCAATCGCTCTAAGCCTTCATGAAATTGAACTTGCTAAATTTTCGTACGATGATTTCGAATATTTTCTTCAAGATGACTGGATAAATATTCTATGACATTTATGTCCGGAGATTGTGTAGGAATTTTTAACAGGTGTGGCACATTACGCATGATCTATCGTTCTGTATTATCAGAATCACGTTTAGGTTCCTCATCTTGCAAAAAATAAGATCGTTCTGTAGTTGCATTTTATTTGCATTAATTTGAAAATGTTCTAAAATGTTAATGTACCCTCTACGGTTTGTCAGAGATTTTAGAGATTTCCCTATGACGGTTTCGGGGTAAGTGCCGTGGGGTTCATCACGATTCTCATGCCCGAAGCCTGAGATCCTCCAAGGCAAGAGTTCTATTCATTAGGCAACGTAGCCTCGGGTTGCTTGCCATCGTCAAACTTTCTCTTACATTCTGTAAACAATTAATCCTTCAGCGCCCAATGGCTACGTGACTTGGAATCACCAGCTATCGAGTGATGTTCCGTTCATCGAACATCTCTTTCGGTGTTCGAGTGACCCAGAGCTGGGCCGGTCCTTGTCGTAAATGGTTCGCTGGTTGAATAGCTTCGGACTAACAATAAGTGTCTTAGACTACCTTCAAATATACGTTGACGCTAGTAGGTTCACGATACCAGAGATAAAATATAACAATCCAACCTCATTCGCATACATACGGTCCCAAATTGTGATTGATACTTTATAATCCATTGTGCATTTTCTTTCTCATACTCGGTATTCTTTTTCGACCACACACATTGTACATCGTCATTAGGTCATTCTTGATTGACGAATAGCGACGAACAGCTCTGAGGAAAACAAAATGTTAATATACCCTCTACGGTTTGTTACAGATTTTAGAGATTTCCCTATGACGGTTTCGGGGTAAGGGCCGTGGGGTTCATCACGATTCTCATGCCCGAAGCCTGAGATCCTCCAAGGCAAGAGTTCTATTCATTAGGCAACGTAGCCTCGGGTTGCTTGCCATCGTCAAACTTTCTCTTACATTCTGTAAACAATTAATCCTTCAGCGCCCAATGGCTACGTGACTTGGAATCACCAGCTATCGAGTGATGTTCCGTTCATCGAACATCTCTTTCGGTGTTCGAGTGACCCAGAGCTGGGCCGGTCCTTGTCGTAAATGGTTCACTGGTTGAATAGTTTCGGACTAACAATAAGTGTCTTAGACTACCCTCAAATATACGTTGACGCTAGTAGGTTCACGATACCAGGGATAAAATATAACAATCCAACCTCATTCGCATACATACGGTCCCAAATTGTGATTGATACTTTATAATCCATTGTGCATTTTCTTTCTCATACTCGGTATTCTTTTTCGACCACACACATTGTACATCGTCATTAGGTCATTCTTGATTGACGAATAGCGACGAACAGCTCTGAGGAAATTGTGTATATCTTCGCATAGTGAGCAAATTTTACCGATACTCATTATCTTTCGACGAGAGAAAGCCTTTCGTTGCATTTCTAGGAAGACATCGCCATGGTTCGAGAACAACGGTCACAGATGGGGATGTTTAGACGCCAAGCTCGGGCATTTGGATCGGAGTTCAACCGAAGAGGCACCTACACTCGAAGATGAGGCCAAGGAAAGGGAACACGCCCTACAAAACTGCGGGGGATGCGTTTTTGAGGCATTCGCCTACGAGCCTAGGACTGAATAAAACATTTAGCTATCAAACTAAATGCTTTTTGAAGGCGCTAGTTAACTTGATACTGTGTGTTTTTATATCCCGCATGCTTCCAGGTCTAATATTTATGTGGACCCTTAGTAGGACTACATATTTGCTATTGTAGGAAAGGATTTTAGTAAAACTAGAATCTTTGCTTCTGGGTAACTTCTTTATTCTCTCCGTACGCTGGTCGGATAGTGACCCATAAACGCATCCCTCGCTGTTTTATAGGGCGTGTCCCCTCTCCGGCACCTTGTCTTCGCGTGTCCGTAGTTTCTTCCACTGAGCTCCGGTCCAGACGCCCCAGCTTGGCGTCTAGCATCCCCATCTGTGGCTGTTGTCCTTGGGCCTCGGCGAGGCCTTCCTAGAACTCCAACGAAGAGCTTTCTCCCACCGGAAGGCAATGGGCCGCGGTGAAAGTTGCCCACACTATTGGATAGAGTTTTCGAATTTGAGGTGCAAGGTTAGGGGTTACAAATGGAAAAACGAACTGAATTATTGCCCCATATTCCAGGTGCTTGGCGTATATAATGGCCAAGTGTCAATATGCCATCGTGTTTTACTTGGGGTACGAGATCGGCAATATGGTATTTCCTAATGTAAGAATGTAGGATATCTTTAGACTTCGCTAGGTATAGAGGTCCCGTTAAAATCTGGCGGCTAGACGAGTCTCGGAAAGTCGGGGCCAGGCCACGTGAGGTAGCCTCGCGCAACCCCGGCTTTCCCCATTGTAAACTGGGGGTGACGCGTCCGTGGGCACCTCTCGGGAAGGGTCCCCGCGTGGGTGATCCTTCGAAGAGCCTAACCTGAAGGAGGAATCCCTTCCATCCCAGAGCGTTACGTGGGGGGGAGTTTTCTCCTCCTTCGGGGGAGGTCCTTGCCTTCCAGACGGGCTTAAAAGGGCCCGCTCTGGAAGATAGAGAGAGAGTTGACAGTTGATAGTTGAGCAAGTTGATCATTGAGACAGTTGAGATAGTCATTGAGATAGTTCCTTTAAGAGCGTCGTAATCGTTAGAGTGTTTAACGTTTAGAGAATATTAGGCCGGTGCTGACTGTGGCGTCGTTAGATTAGTGAACCCCCTTAGAATCCCAGAAGTGGGATTATTAGTTCGTTTTTTTCTTTACACTAATGAGTAATAATATTACCGAAACGGTATTTCAAGGATTAACACACATCGTCCATCTAATTTAACACTAGGTTTACGGACACTACCTGTATACCTATTTCTAAGGACACCAGTCAAATTGACAGATAAAGAAAACCACGTGCCTTTTCTTTAACAATTAGTTTAATTTAAAAACAATTATATATTACATTAACAGTCTTTGTTCCGTCCCGGAGAGCGTGTTTATAACATAATTTTATTCTAAGGCTTACACTTTTGCCAGACCTAACGGTCTATTTTATATTTTATACCGCGACTGCAATTCCGGAGGTTCAATGTGCCTCAACGCCGTTCTAGCGGATTAAGCGTACAAAGGTAAAGCGAAATTTAGGTATTTTACTAGAAACCAGACGCGACAGATGGGACCCACTTGTGACAGACCCAACAAGCGACGGACGGACGACACTTATAAATCACGTCATCGACCATCAGAAATCGGCTCCTTGACAGTTTCCTACTCCTTAGCCAAAGGTCCTTATGTCACACCCTCTGTCCAATTAAAACTCTTTACCTTTCCACCACCAACATCTATTTTACCCAATCAGAACTAAACTAGACAAAACTCCGGACCGAACACGACGAGACAGGACTTACAGCAAAATCGACGAGTCAGTTCGTCTTCGGCACCAATCCTTCAAACATCTAAATTGCTCATACAAACGCGTGTTCGAAACGGTACTCCGTTAACGTCCCAATATAACTATTCTACACTTTTCACTAAATAAACACTCTCTTCGACCACACACATTTTGGATCCTTATTATTTCAACTAGTCACGCAATATTAAATTGGCGCGTGATAAGCGTTCTCGGAAATCGAAGTAATTCGATACCGTAGGACGCTACAGTCTTAATATCAGTTAACTAAATCTGTTACCATCGTATAATTGGAGCAACCCTTCTGTCAAATTGACGGGTTCCGTAAATCTAGTGTTAAATACGTTAAATTTACTCTGATCAGTAAGTATTACCCGATTTCAGTACTCCATTGGAACATTTACATGTTCTGTCGCGAACTACATGCTTTTATTTCTATTAACTTTATTTACAAAATATATTTTACGAGCTACTCTGTCGTGGTACCCACTCTTTCGTAAGAAATTATGTACCGCATTGCTATACGTATCGACGTTAAGACCACTTTCATGTTCATCTGCGATTTTTACTGAACTAACCTCCGGATTCTGTTTTATTTGACAAATTATCTGTTGACTGGTATATTCATTTTTTGTGTAAATCCGCTTCTTGATTTATTCTTTAAAGTTTTTCTATCTCTGTATCTGTCAATAACTCCTTGAATTGTGGATCGTGGTCTATTCACAATTTCCGAAATCTATGATGTATGTGTGAAATAAATCATATGAAATGCATATAGGCTACTATTATATATCAATTCGAAATCGACAAAGTGGCCAAAGGATATTTTCCTTTGTATTATAAAATGCCTTTTCGTTATAATTTGTCGGCTTGGGTAATTATTAATACAAGAACAATGGACAACAGCACAGAATATATGGAAGTAATAATTTTTCTTCGCAAATCATCATAATCATACACAGTAAAGAATAATAAATGGAGAAGGAGGAAGTAAATATCTGATACTCATGTATAATAATTAATTATTTACCATAGTGAGAAATGAAAATCATATCCAGAAATTGGTAACTTATAGGTGGAACAATTAGATTAAAAATAGAAACTAAAATTAAAATTTAATGTACCAGAACTCATAAAAAAAAAATAGTTTAAACAGATATATATATTGTATAGCTAAATAAATTTATAGTACACATTATATGAATACAAAAATCGAGGCGTTGAAATTCTACATTAAAAACAGTTGATGAGCTGTGTGCTAGATACACGACATCTTTTGTTAAATAAAAATTGTATTAATCGCCAAAATGTACCATTTGCCACATATATGAAATCTAAATATTTTAAATAGTCTGTCGTACATAACAGAATAGTGGAAAATTTTATGAATATTCTATTGATATGTTCATTGACATTTTTATAGATGTTTAATCGATATATTTATTGTACTTTCGATATTATTTCGATTAATTTTATATTATTCATTCCTCGTTCAACGCTATCAAATTTTCAAACGCGATTGATCACTTTATTCAGTTTTCAATTAATATTATTACAGCGTACGATATTTTTCGTTCAAATATTTCGCTTTCCCAGTTATTTTAATTTTAAGTAAATTTTTTTTAATAGGAATTTCAAAGTATTACGAATTACAAAAATTATTACAGAGTATTTTGAAGTGTTTGTTATAAATTGCGTTAAAACGTGTGCTATACTTGTTCTATAATTACACTTAAAATTAATGAATATATATATATATATATAACTCAAAATAAGTGAAAATAAAATTTGTGTTATTTAAAATTTAAATTATTTCCGTGGAATTTCTTTGAAAACCGACATTCTGAAAGGTTAAAAAATATTTCCTTTCATAGTACAAGAAAAGTCACCGATAACTTTTTTCAAAGAACTTTATCACTCGCTGAACTTAAAGCAGTCTGAGGCACTTTGAAAGCACTACTCAAGTATACTCACTGGAGCTATGTAATACCGAGAGTGCGGATTCGTTGCAGTGACACACTTTCTGCATTACCGTAATCTTGTCAAATGTTGAACCTATTTCTTTGGTTAGTCCGAAAGGAACATATAGCAGTTGCATTGGCTGATAAACTAAAATTACATTTATTTATTTCACGATTAAAATATCATCTATGATTTTCAATTTCAATTAACAAAGAGATATTCAGCTTTACCATATTATACTCTGTCACGATATTCTGTTAATATGTAAATATTCCATATATTATGGAAGGCTTTTGATATAGACATTTCTGCCCCTTTGAAAACTTTTATTTTTGTTAAAGCAATAGGCTATGATTGTAAAATGTTGCACATATATTTAGTAATGTTTCCAGAATACAAGATATCTTTTTAATGTCGAAATAATTATTGCTATAGGAGCTATGTTCCACCGTGTAAAACCAGTTTAAAGAAGTAACTTCATAACTTATATAATTTCAGCTGTTCTGTTCAATTGAAACGAATGAATCAAAAAATACAACATAAACGTTCAGTGTTATCACGAAATCAGACGAATTTGTAAATAATTCAAGTGAATAAGTAATTGTATTAATTGTAGTGAATATTTGATTATCAATGTTAGCGGATTGCATAAAGATTACTGATAAAATATCCTTTTTCCCTTCATTCTTGCACTTGTTTTCTCAACGTCTTCTCTCAATGAATTCTCGCTTGTCAATGACCTATTCTACTTCTCTCTCATTTGGTCTCCTTTCTATCATACATTACATAAAAATGCGCAAATCATACCACACTGCATTCATTATACGCGTATCCACTTTTCATAACAGTCTAAAGTCGCTCACAAAAACATTCCATACGTACTCGCCGCACTCATTGTTCCATACAAACATCACACACTTTCATGTCATGATATATTAAAATCTGTGGTAACGAGTACCACACGCTTAGTATTCTGACTATGTCTAGCGGTAAAAAATATCTTCGTGGCGAATAATAAGTGCAAATTAGGAACATAACATTTTAACATTTGAATTACTTATTTTGTAGTTTTCACGCAATCTGGCGTTTTGTCATTGAAAATTAAACCAAAAATTAATCAAATTATATGCATATTCAGCTACACTTAAAATCGACTGTTTTCGAGGAACAAAAAATAATATTTTTATAAATAATTGTACGTTCTATGAATAAATCATTCTTTATTTACTCTTTATTTTTTATTTATTCTTGCAATGTAAATTATTTCATCTTCGGCTATAACATTATTCCGCCATATGTTGTACCATATGAGTATTTAAAAATATTATTTAAAATAATTGATAAATTACAAAAGTTACAGATTAAAAGTATAAAGTTTTTGTATCATTTTCACTGTAATATTTAATGGCGTAAAAGACAAAGTTATCCCTTCAATTGTTGAAGGACACATCAAGATCATCGAGTGTTTTCCATACGAAATGATGAATATACCCATCGATTAGATGGCGTGATCGATGATCGCGCTTTGTCTGGTTTAACAGAGCACCGGAGAGTAGTACGTAATCGTAATCGGGTGGATGGTACGGGATAAGTGCTTTATTGCATCATGCTTGACGTATTGATAAATTGATAGCAAAGAGGTAGTCAAATACTGAATTTTCAAATCGATAAATTGGATTGATAAAATAAATCACTAAAATTAATCAATTTAATATCCAGAATGATATTAATTAAAGTGATCTAGCGAAAATAAATATGTAGTTACATATAATTACACCTGGAACCCTTTGGAAAAAATTTGAAATAAAGTATAAAACTAAAGTAAACAACAGAAAAGCAATTCAAAATGTAGTATTACGTTGGATAACATTTTTGAATGTTTACCAATTTCTCAGATTTATAGATAATAAATAAAACATGTTAAGGAAACTGTGCAAATATGAATAGAACGTGTTAAAAAAATGACGTGTTAATGAATGTTATTAATTTTTCCAAAAGCAAGTGCATGCTTTCAATAACTATGAAAATAACAATTTTGAAATAAGTAATTTTGATTAATTTGGTAGTTATAATATTAACATCACGAATTAAACGAATTTTTCTTTAATATTTTGGAAAATTTTATTTATTAAAAGGTACAGTTATTGTAGTTATAATTCCAAATTATAGAAAGTTACTGAAGTTTTATGAATCGTGAGAAAATTTCTGTTACATATTGAAAATTTATTAATTAGCTCTTTAACACAGTTACGATATAAACCATGTAATATAATACTATATCCATTTGTTAAAGAATTTGCAACTTTTCGAAAAATAATTGCAAGTAGTAAATATTTAAAAGTAAATTTTATGTATTAACTTTCTATAAATTTTAATTTCAAGGAAATTACATTAATTGAAAATCTGTTTTGAGAAAAAAGTAGAAAACATCTGTTTTTATTACGTAGTATTTTCGTGCATAAATTTCAAAATAATCGAAATTTAAATGTAATTGCAAATTCCATGAATTCTCACATTTATGGATAGCATGCAATTTTTTTGCTTATATATTATATAAAGATCTGAGAACAAAGATCGAAATACAGATTTCCATTGATAAATCGCTCATAATTATTGCATACCATATATTATTGCATTTATCTACTATCAATTACTCTCGCAAAGTTTAAACATTGTTTTAAAGGTAAATTATAGGACTCAATAATATAATGCAGTTTTATTCCTTAAAGAGTTAGGACGAAATCGTATAATAAAACTATATAATAAAATATAATAATAAAACTGAGAATAATGTGAATATGATGGAAGAATAGTACAAGATTAGCAAGTGTTGTTGTCAAATAAAGATACCCAACAAGAAAGAAAAAATGAAACTAAAAATTTTAATTTTATTGAAACTTTGTGTGTATATACCTTTTCATAGGATTATTACATCAAGTATTTGGAATCAACGTTTTATATTTTGCCATATTACTATATTTTTTAAACATTCGTATCCTGATTAATTAGATCCAACTACATTAAATTTCATGATTTTAATATTGCATCTACGAGTTTATAAAGTTAGTCTAAATATTGTATACATAAATAATAAGAATTATAGTGCAATGATAAAAATTATTAATTGACGTATAATGTTGATTGGTCAGGTTTGCTGATCAATGACATGCCCGACGATTCTTCTGGTCGATAACATGTCGCTATCTGTATGTTGGTTTACCCTTCTGTGTTAATTGTATTGTATTTATTTTTGATTTTGCATTACGACATGGTCTGTTGTCTTTGTCGCCGACCGATATACATAGGTCTCCGAAGCGTCAATTCTAATCCCTTAAATATAATAAACTAATATTCTAACATATAACTAGGTTTCTATGTTACGCGATTCCAACGTTTTCCCATAAAAATCAATATAAATTTTAGCAAAAACAGTTGTACATTTTCAATAATTGCAAAAATAGAAAATCTGGATCAAATTATTTTAACTCGTTTGATAATTCAGTGTTAAATTTAAAATACAGTTCTGAATGGAAATATGGACAAGCAGTTTTTCTACGTAATTTTGATCTTTTCGTAATATTCAAATGCTTAACACATAGTGTGTCATGTTTCAGCATCGAGGTGATTGATGATAAAAAGATCACGACACTGTGGAAATACAGTTCAACATATAAATCGTATTATATGGAAATGTTCCTTGTTCAATTTACAATAATTAGAACTGTAGGATATTTTTTGACTTCCCCAGGTATAGAGGCCCGGTTAGCTTCTGGCGGCCAGACGAGTCTGGGGAAGTTGGGGCCAGGCCATGTAAGGTAGCCTCGCTCAACCCCGGTTTTCCCCATTGTAAACCGGGGTGACGCGTCCGTGGGCACCTCTCGGGAAGGGTCCCCGCGTGGGCGACCCTTCGGAGAGCCTAACTTGAAGGAGGAATTCCTTCCACCCCAGAGCGTTACGTGGAGGGAGCTTCCTCCTCCTTCGGGGGAGGCTCTTGCCTTCCAGACGGGCTTAAAAGGCCCCGCTCTGGAAGATAGAGGAGAGTTTTGAGATAGTCATTAGAGAGTTGAGGTAGTCCTTGAGAGAGTTGAGACCGAGAGTTGTGATTGCGAGAGTTACGCGTTATTGAGAATCGAATAGAAAATACAGACTGCAGTGAATTTGAGTATTCCGAAGTACTCTCCAGCGAGTATAGACTGTGTGACTCTACAAAACTAACTAGGTAATTTCAAAAAATTAAGTTATTCTTTCCTCTAAACTCTAGTTGTTGATATAACAATTACTAAACCTAACATATCAGTTTGATTATGTATTTATAATTAAAAAAAATTACAAGCTTAAAATTTAGAATAATATACAGTTATAACGATTAAATGATAGTTTTGTACAAACTGTGTATTTTCATGTACACAGAAGAAATAAACTTTATGCAAGCTTTCAAATGCTTAATGAAAAAAAGATCGTTTTTATTGTTATCAATATTTTTTTATTTAAAAAATTTTTCAATAGCTTGTCTTTTTCAATGGTTCATTATATTTTTTCTGCACGGTTAACTTTATTTCTCGACTGCAAATAGTTAATACTCAGATCACGAATAAACGATGATTCTACTTCAACTTCAAATTCGTAGTACAACCGAGCAGGGGTTGATTCTACAAATGGAAAAAAAGAATAAAATTTTTTCATTTATCTATTTTTCCAATTACGAAGCTACAAGTAAAAAAATTTTATTCTTTTTCTTCGATTTGTTATTTTACGTAGAATCACTCCTGCTCGGTTGTACTGCGAATTTCGGTCTACTCTGTATGTACTGTGTTGCTGAAAACATTGAAGGCTTAATCCTAATCTGGTTTGTGAAGAAAAAGGAGGTAAAAGGGGTAGACAGACATAGAATTAGAGACAGTATCGGAAATGAGAATTAGAAGAAAATCCCCTTACAAACGTATAAGATGGCGCAAGGAGAATAAAAAATTATTTGTTCTAAAAGAATAAAACGATAAAGGTTTAAAAACGTTTTAAGAAGCATAGAAGAAAGTGTTTAAGACAAAAAACGAAAGAAAATTTTAGGAGAGCATGTTGAATCGCAGGTAGTGACATATCTTTCACATGTTCACAGTCTGAGAGGAAAACATTACAAAGAAGCAAGGATTTCATTTGCTTCTAAATGGAAATAAATAAGCAGTTTAGAAGTTGGAAAAAAAAACAAAATGTGAAGTATGAGATAAAACATTGACTTAATTAGTTTAAAATATATGGTAGACGTAACAATTAGATATCATATCTTGTATTATATTTTATAATGCTATTACAATATTGATACGTCTGCTGCTTCATTTTATTATATTTTATTAAATTATTGATTAATACAGATAATAAAAACCCAACTTTACTCGAGTAACATTGTGTAGAATGCATTTTACCCGAATAAATACCAAAACGTGCACGATTTAAATTACATTTTGGACTTTACTCATAAATCATGGATAACCTTAATTTTAGTTTAGTTTAATTCGAGGTTTACATGGACTAAATTTATTGAAGTTTCTTGTATAGATTATGAGTTTATTGTGAGTTTGTAAAATTACTAGTAATATTATGTGATAACTCTATATGCATAATATAATTGTATGATATATACATCGCAAAAGGAAGCTTCGTAAGATTACTTGTCAATAAATAGTTGCGATCAGCAATTATTTAAATGAATTTTCATACATTTCTTTTTTATAATCTTTATTACGGTTTTTATAATTTCATGGATTCTCATGGTAAGCCAATTTTTCTACTTTAGTTTCATAAAAATTGAATAATTAAACTCCCAAGAATCTCTGCTTTTTTGCTAGTCATTCTTTTCTCAATTTTCCAAAAATTTCATGGTTTCCTTTCTCTCCTTTACCAATCTCTAAAATAAATTATCATATACAGAGGTAAAGAGAAGAGAGCAAAATGAAACTTAATACGAAATTTAATTAACAATATAATAAATTGCATATTGTTTTTTCCCAAGTGATTTATCTATATTCTAAAATTAAAATCTATTTTCAAAATTCTGTTATAAAATATTTTAAATATATTTCTTATAAAGTTATACCGAATAAAAATAATTAGTTTTTCTTCACTTGCCAACTTTATGAATTATATTTCACTTTATTCAAGCATATAGTTTACTTTTATTCATTGGCGAGACAAAATAAAAGGGCCGTATTAAAATTTTAATTAATATTTTAATAGATGCAATAATAATTTATTAATTTTCTGCATCATGAAGTTTATATCGGATATTTAATAAAATATAGTAAAGAAATATGCTCATTTTCGTTAATTTATGATTTTCATGTTATTAAATCTCAATTGCTTCACTTTATCTCACATTTTTCTACATTACCATCAAAATATTTACTATATCAAAATAAGTATGAAAATAATCCAATCGTTTGATGTACGTACATACAGACAAATTCGTTTTTACAAATAACACTTTATATTTTTGATCTAATATTATTATAGCCCATGTCTAGCTGAATGGTTAAGTAGATGACCCCATAGAAAATAATCAAGTGATGACAAATCCGGGGATCACGATGACCAAGTAATAGGACCATAAGTGTCCAACCAATGTTTTCCAAATTACTTGGCCTGTCCGTAAAGTGCTAAGATATCTGTCATAAGTTTACATTTTTCTTTGTTGTGAATTGTCGACAGTTCGTAAATAAGTTCTTACAAGGAGAGTGCAAGTCCTTCGAGTCACGGATTTAATTGAAACTTTGTAGGTTTGTAGATTTCATTGTGTAGTTCAAGAATATATATCATTATAGCCGCCACTACACGATAGTTTTTGAGATATTTGCGATTAAAGTTTTATTACTTCGGTAACTACAGATTTATTTCTTGTGGTTTTCAAGTGGTGTTGTGGCTTAATAGCGACACCCGAAAATTCCTTGATGCAGGTTTGGGGTTCGATTCCCGTCTCTAATTCGGTTTTTTTCTTCAATACATTTTTTATTTTGTATTCATTTTTCGCCTATGAAAATATTGTAAATTAATAATTGTAAATCAAATTTCTTAATCAAAAAAATTTATTTTTTACAATTTCTTATGCTAGTATATATTCGTTACAAAATAATAAGAATACAATGCAAGGAAAATAGTTTTCTATAGCAATCTTATTAACCCTTTGACTGCCACGCCGAAATCACATGTTTTCCCCGGGAAACGGAAGTGCACCGTTAGATGCAAGATTTATTCTAATATATTTTTGATGTTCTAATAAAAATTTTTAATTGTTCAATGGGGCACTTTTTATTTCAAAGTATTTTCTAATTAGCGGTTATATTCAAAATGTACTAATTGCCAATTTTCATTTTATGTCGTTCAATGTAGTTTAATAGTTTAAGCGCTCCAGTCACCAATGACCACCGTGGCAGTCAAAGTGTTAATATCTAGCAAATATCTCAAAAACCATTGAGTAGTGGTGGCTATAATCATATATATTCTTGAACTGCATGACGAAATCTACAAACCTACAAAGTTTCAATTAAATCGGTGACCCGAAGGACTTGCATTCTCCTTGTAAGAAAAGATTCTAGTAATACAACATTTACTCGAGGTTCCTGATGCAAATGAAATTTCGAATCAAAACGCAAGTTATCGTTCATTCATGCTGATTGTCATTTTTTGTTGAAATTTCCATTTCTTTGTCTTCAAGATCATGTGAACGTCACAGTATGCTAGTTCGTTGAATTCGGTTAGATATAGGGTACAATACTATTAGGGCAAAAATATAAAAAATTGTTCTTTCTATAAAATTTAAAACTGCTAGATTCTATGTATTCCTACAAAACTATTTAATATTTTTCTTTATTTCAGTGTAAACACTTATAAACACAAACATTGTCAAATCATTTACTTATAACACAATCAAATTCTTCACCTTCATCTTCAAATCCTTGACATAGAAAGAAAACATAATAACTCAATCTTCAACACATGGCTATACGTATATATGTATAGTTTTAAATTGATATTTATAAACTGATAATCAAAGCAGTTTGATAGAAATTGGTTACGTTTATGATTTTTCCGATGTCTTAAACTTTAACAATTATTTTCTTTAATTTTCGAACTATATATTCAATTTTCAAACTATGAAATCCTTATATCTATAGTCGAGTTACAAAAATACTTAAAAAGGATAGAAAAAAACTACTCTTTTCCTTTTATTACAGTTTCAAAATCATCATACGCACAGAACCACGCATTCTCTATTACACTAATTGTAAGTACACGTAACTCTCCTATAACACGGTAGATAGGTTCCTAAGAAATGCCGTATCGTATGAAACCGTGTTGTATGAGACCCAAAGCCAGTACAAAAAGAGGGGTTACGTTCCGAAAACTTATTAAAAACAAATTTTTTTTTAATTCTACGTAAACAACTTAATTTTTATTAAAAATATAAATGCATGTACAACACAAAACAAAAAGAAACAAAAATATTATTTTAATTTAATGCAACTTTAATTTAATAAATTTCTTCGTTGTCACTGCTCAGTATAATCAACCGAGAACGTTTTTTCGGAGGAATGATGCCTTCACTTTCAGAACTTTTTTCTTCATTTAAAGTTCTTGCATCTTCTTACCTCTGTAATTTCACTTTGCTTGCTGGTTCTTAACAGGTCATTGTAAATTTCTCGGTATGGAGCTGAACAGTTTTGCAGCTGCCTTCTGAATTTTCGACTTCTTTCAGCGGAAGGGTCTGCATTCAAGAAAAATTACTCGAGATTTTCAACTAAACTTAGGGCTTCTTGTAATTTTTTTAATATTAAATTATTAACGGCACAATCTTCATCAGTGCCAGTGTCCTCAGAATCGATTTGATTTACAGCTTCAGATGCCATTTCCATCAAATCCGTTTCGTTAACTTATTCTTTCACTAATAAATCTTGGACGTCCTCAATAACCATATCCACGAATCTTCGCCTCCGATTGATTTAGCAAGTTCTAATATGCCACCGATTTCATTTTCTAACGATTCACGTACGTTTTCTATTTCAACTGAAGAGGACCATATCTTCTTGCAACTCGTGTTATAGGATGTCGTGTTATAGGAGGGTTCCCGCAATTCATGAACCGTGTTATAGGATACCGTATTGTAGGAGGGTTACCTGTACACATTCTTGAATAAGAGCGCATCGATATCGACTCATATGATATTATTAATTATTATCAATTGAAAGTTTTCCGAAAAAATAGGAGCTGTATAACATACATAGGACAATGAGAAAACTTCATGTTAATTATCTGTTTCTAAAGCTACTTCTGATTTATTTAACACTATGTTCCTTTTATTACGAAGATTACATCTTAAAAATGGATAATCCAATGATCCACAAATGATTCCTAACAATTTAATTAAAATAAAATACATATGTATCTGCCTGTGTTGTATTAAACGATTTCCAATCAAAAGAATTTAGTATAATGCAAATAGTATTTGATATTAATAGTAATTGAACGGAAATATATAGTTCTAAAACAGGAGAAAAATACAAAATAATTAGGAAAGCTTGAAAATGGTGGAAAATTTACAATCTTACACATTGGAGACATAGATTCCTTAGATGTTAGTGTTAGTAGGAAAAACTTGACAAATACAAAAGGTAAAAGTGAAGACGATATTGTTCATCGATGCTTTCGACAATAAAGAAAGAAACGCTTAGTCATATTTACGCTGGAGTTAAACAAAAAACCGAAGGAAAATCCAAATTTTTGTCAGTAATGTTTGAGTAACAAAGCTCTGAATTCTTATTCGAATAAATTAAATTTAGTATCAAAAAAGAGATTATTCTATTATTTGAAAATTCCATTATCTGAATACTTTTGTCCTTTTATTAGTTTGGATATGAGAAGCTCTGATACAACAGACAGAAAGTTGGAATATTGAATGAAAGATAACCATTCATTAAAATTGGATAAAAATGAGAAGTTTGAAACAGTCAGGTTCAATTTCAATGTATTATAAAACTAACAAAATTCTTTTTCTTTATTAACTGATATTGAAGTTTATACTCATTTGGATTTTATCAAACAAGGCGAGTTCCAAAATATTATATTAACTACTTGAGTAAATATAGCGATTGAATTTTAAATAGGAATAGTTTCTTGATCTATTGATTATCATAGATGGCGCATTGAGCTGGATTTCAACAAGGATATTTTATTTAAAATACAAATTTGTAGCTACAAAGCTGTCTAACGTGTTGTAGATTGGTATGCAAATGTTGCAAATATTGCAACGATATTATGATTCTTGAGGTTTGTTCATCTTAATTAGATGTGCCTTTAGAGTTTATTAACAATATTTTACTTGCGAATTATTATTTAAAAATGTTGGGAATAAAATGCAATCATTTTTTCAATTAAAGAAGATCATCTTTCGTTTCATACTTAACTTATTCACAAACATATTATCTCGTTATCTACAACTTTATCTATTATTTTAATTTACACTTTCGATGTATTATCTTAATTACTACTTTCATTATATAATTTTAATTAAACTTTCTATGGTAGCCGAGCAATCGTTTTACATTTCTTTTCGTATTTTGTTACATTGTTGTATTTGAATTATATAACTGTATATTTATGCATTTTATGCATCTATTTCAAAATTATGACTATTTAAAACCAAAAATTGCCAATGTGACACTCTGTATATTTTTCTTTTTAACTGTAATTACATTTTATATTAAAATTATAATTATATTATATTAAATTAATTAAATTAATATAAACAAATACTTATTTATATTATATTAAAATTATAATTATAATTTTTCAAACAAGTCTTATACATTTTCATTTCTTCAATCAACCTAATAGTAGAAACTTTTGATTAATAAGTAGAAAAATTACATACAAGGAAAATATAACTAGAAACTAGTAAATGATCCTTTCCATTCTTCAAATTCACTACAAAATGTTATATAAAATTAAAAATGAAATACACCAGAGATTATGACAAAAATAAAATTCTAATATCGTTTTAAAATTGCAACAAATATAATAATAATTTATTATACTAATAAATATATAATAAACATTTATGTTAATGAACATGAACATGGTAACCTTTGGATGAAAATTTAGATGAAACGAGGACTTAAACTTTGTATGCATGATTCAAACCGCATGCTATTAAAATTTAAGAGAATTATATTATGTCAAGTACAGTATAATATAGTACGGTATACTATCGTAAATATAATATATAAAACTAGTTGAGACATTAAACAACATTACAACATTTCAAAACATATTCTGTATTTAAATTTTAATGGTAAAGTGAAAGCTCGAAATTCGACATTTGGTATTATACAATAGTATTTTAATATAATAAACCTCGATACTTAATAAATATTTTATAATAATGATTAAATGCTACAACCACTTTGACAAAGAAAATTTGCATAGACTTGTAACGTAAGGGGATACGATGTTAGTTGGGGCTGTAGCAATTACAGCATGGTCACCATTACATTTTCAGCTTCATGTTCTGTAGCCATAAACTATGCAAATGACGTCCAAATTCACTTCCATTATTACCAGACTTTCGTTTTTTTAACTTTTTTCTTTCAAAAATTTTCTATATTTGCACCTAGATCTTTTTTTTAAAGTTTTATTTGAATTATTTTCCATTAATCTCAATTTTTCTTCTAATCGTAGGAAATTTAAATTTTATCAAATTTCCTGTCCATAAGAAAATTGTGATATTTTTCATTGCATTATTTGTGTTAATAAACCGATGTAACGAGTGAAAATTACTTTATTCGTACCATTTCAAAACAATTGCTACAAGTTCGTTGTGTCACTTATTCTTGATAAACTGCCCAAACGCCACCTAATCAATGTCGTACAGAAAGAAACAATATATAATGCGATTTAAATGCAATCTTAACATTTTCAAAATCTCCAGCCGCTACTTTGAGGTATTCAGTATCTTGAGGTCGAATTTGAAAGTCTAATGAACCGTGAATGCATTCAGCTATCGAAGAGGCAATGTGTTTGTAATTTATAGATAGTGGTTGCTGATAAACATAGTGTAGGTGCGACCATCACTTCGTACATCGCATGAATATTGCATAAACTAAAGCACTTTCACCTTAATAGATCATCAAGCGTTCCTAAATCCGAACGATGAAACAAAAACAGACCTCTTAACAAGGCCTCTTAAAATGCTTGAATAAATCAATTGAAACGAAAATCGAATATTCTAATTGCTGTTTATTAAATGCACCTCATATATCGATTTAATTGCGTGTAAATTATTTATCAAGTATTTGAAAAAGATTCTTTCCACTGCTATAACGGGTTCATTCAGTTAGAATCATTGAATCTTTGACAATTGAATTTTCCTGTCACTTATTTTAGAATGTTGTTTTAGAAATCAAGCAGAAATCGTAAGTAAAATTAGTGATTATATGAGGGATGATAAAAATTGGACAACAATGTGAATATTTTTTCTCATCGTAATGTTGTATTCATCAAAGTTCTTTATGAACATTATCCGATTAG
Source organism: Eufriesea mexicana (assembly GCF_001483705.2). Taxonomy (NCBI): domain Eukaryota; kingdom Metazoa; phylum Arthropoda; class Insecta; order Hymenoptera; family Apidae; genus Eufriesea; species Eufriesea mexicana. The sequence goes on from NW_016910895.1 coordinate 74,246, forward strand.
TATAACGTTCACATCTGAATTTATAATAAGGTTTTTCACGAGAGATAAAATAGAATATCATTTAATGGCACAAGTGAAGAATTTTTTATTTAAATAAAAAAATTGTATTATAATAATAACGTATAATTATTTCTTTACACTAATTATAATTTTAGAGATACATAAATAAATAGGAGGATACCTGAATATATATAAGGGATATTTTCTAAAGAAACCGAATTTTCACCGATAAAAACGATAGTTTACGACACCTTCTAAAATCCGCAGCAAATTCATAAAGCTTAGAAAAAGTCAGAATTTTCGAGATAAATGGCTCTAGTTAGTAACGTATACATTAACTGACCCGCGTAATTTCAGTGGTTTTCAAGTCGAATGAATCACAGCAGTAATGCAATACACGAGATTACACCCGCAAAGTTTCCAAGAAGTTATATACAGTCACGACCTAAACATCAATGATCGGCCTACTTTCTTTACTGTATTTTCTCGTCCATAGCTCGTTATGCAATGCTTCAAGAGCCAATGCTTTGTTTATGACTCTTGTATACAAATTTACCACTGTTATCGCTTTGACTGTGTATTCCAACAACCTTGTACCTATCCTACTTACCGACCCGAATACGTGTTTGATCAGATTCACAATCACTTGATCAAACTGTGCAGAAATCGCTTTGAAACGTTCAAAGACTTTTTCGTTCTTCGATACATACCAACCTAACCATCTTGAAAGTATGCGTAATGGAACTTCAGTGTTCTAGGTACCATTTGCCAAGACTCTCTATACCAATCAAAGGTCAAGACCTCCAAACTTATTGATCACCAGAATACACATTAGCTAAACTGAATCGTGGACAAAGTTTATGGCATGGTCGAGAAGAATTACTATGTTTTAGGTTTCGACCTAGCGTTTCCACCGTTTGAGTGCCAATACCTAGGTGCTACGTGACTCGCTACTTATTCATTAGATTTTCAGTAGGTGTGTATTTTAGCCGGTTCGTGTTTTCAGTTTCATACGTCTATATAGCGAACTACCCTGTAATAAAGTTTGTAGTTTGAAGAAGTCACGCGACAAGAATTGCTCGTTTCACGGTTCGTGTGACCAGGTCAAACTCTGCAAAAGGTATACAGTTCGTCTGTTCTCATAGCGAACTAACTCTGTCCCACTTATAGAAGAGTATAAGGCGCTGTGGATATAATAGAAGAGAGGTTAGAAGTTATTAAAAACACAAGACGACGAGTCAAAATGAAATTTCAGACTACGATAAAATCTTCGCTTTATGAAATATTTAAGAGACAGAAGTGTTATATTGTAAGACGACAAGGGATTAGCCTTCAATGTTATTTAATACTTCAGTCAAAACGGAGAAGCAATTGCGTAAGCATTTTGTTTGTAGATATTATCACTCATAAAATTCGAAATCAAAAAGAGACTTATTTTAACATTTATATTTACTAAATTTTGAATTGCGCGACTACAAATTCATCCGATACAATTCAATCGTATTGCTATTATGTAAGTATGATAAACTAACATGTACATATATTTATGAGACTCATAAGCGAAAGCATTCAAACGTCAATATTTGTTATATCTAGCAGATATATGTTAAATAAAAATTTTTGAACGATATGATATGTATAATAATGAGAAAATCGCAAAATTATATGAATAAAATTAGAAAATAATTCAACGATATACACGATATTTCCAGTACATTCGTTAGAGAAATGGATCATGGCGGTGCCAGTAAGTTCAATGCGAAGTTGTCTTAACGTTGTCATAAACAACGAAAGATAAATCAACCTTGTATCGAAGCTTTCTAATTTTTAATTAATAATTCTTCCGATGAATATTATACGTTCGTTTCGAATACTTTTGTTACTTTCTAATAGTATATGTTGGTAAGAAATGCATCGTAAATACTGTATACATAGTGCTGGACAAAAGTATTGGCACAGCATGTTTGTGTGGTGTCCTATAACTACTAAACAAATTGATATGAAGGAAAAACTTTTTGACATATTCATTTATTATCTATTCTAGTTTATTAAATAGTAGAAGCAATAATATAAATACATTGATTTACGAAACAATAACAAAAATCCATATATTGAACATTTTATGGGTGGATAAAAGTATTGGCACATGAACCTAAATATAGTATATCCGCATTTGTTTGAAAAATTTCCGATCGTCATTTTAAAATCTAGTTAGGAGGCACCCCGATTGTCATTTTTAACAACAGTCATCCTAAACTTCAGTCGTTTAGCAACAGGCAAAGTAAGAAAAAGTAATAATGTCAAGAAAAGCGAAAGAAATGACAAGTGAAGAAAGAGAAATAATACTAAATTTGTATAAAATGCGAAAATCTTATAGCGAAATATCGCAAATTGTTAACAAAAGTCGTTTTACTATTAGAAGCATTGTAAAACGATTTATAAATCAATCAGATTTTGATGGTGCGAATCGATGTGGTCGTCCTCCCAAGCTATCTGTTAGAGAAAAACGTAAAATTGTAAACGAAGTGAAGAAAAATCCTAAATTAAACTCCTGGAAACTCAGAATGATATTAAATAAAGTATTAAAAAATAAAAAACGTAACAAAGTATTAAAAACTGCTGGATATTCTGCGTGTGTTGTATGAAAAAAGCCATACATACCGGGAAAAAATCGAAAGACGAGGGTTGAATTTGCCAAAGAATTTATAACGAAGGATTCAACATTTTGGAGCAACATACTGTTTTCAGATGAAAGCAAATTTGACATATTTAAATCCGACGGTAGAATATTATTTGGAGAAAGCCAAATACCGAATTGAATTTACAAAATTTACAATCTAGTGTAAAACATGGAGGTGGTGGAGTTATGGTGTGGGGTTCTATGGCAGCATCTGGGGTTGGCGAATTAATTTTTATAGACGATATTATGGACAAATACGCATATTTAAATATATTAAAACAAAATTTATTCAAAAGTGCGGAAAAATTAAATCTCCCGCGGAATTTCTATTTCCAACAAGACCGCGATCCAAAGCACACCGCTTACATCGTACGCCATTGGATCATTTATAATACTTCTCATTCCCTAAATACACCAGCCCAGAGTTCAGACATGAATCCTATCGCACATGTCTGGAATGAATTGGAAAAAAGGATTCGAAAACATCGTATAACAAGCAAAGCAGACTCGAAGAATATTCTTTTACAAGAATGGAATAAAATCGAGCAGGATTTTACAAAAAATTTAGTTGATTCAATGCCCAAACGATTAAACGAAGTTCTTAAAAGGAAAGGAGGGCCAACTAAATATTAGTATTTAATTTCAAATCATTTTTAAACGTTTTTACTCGAGTGTGCCAATACTTTTGTCCACCCATAAAATGTTCGATAAATACATTTTTATTATTGTTTCGTGAATCAATGTATTTATATTATTAGTTCTACTATGTAATAGAACTAGAATAGATAATAAATGAACATGTCAAAAGGTTTTTCCTTTACATCAATTTGTTTAGTAGTTATAAGCACTTGTACTACAACAATCATGCTGTGCCAATACTTTTATCCGGCACTGTATATTATTGAATTTTTTTCTAATTTTATTAATATAATTTTGAGATTTCTTCTTGTTATATACATACTATTGCAAGAAGTGGAGAAGAGACGACTGAGTTAAGTAAGTCTATTACTCGATGGCCAATTGTACTTTACTCCGTTGGATACAATATTCTTTCGTTCCTACCACACACTGCTCTCGTTTTTCAGGTAAAACTCTCTCGTCTGCTTCTCGAGCTACCCTTTTAACGGTGGGTCTCCTTTGTCAATCCGCCGTGAAGATCAAGCGAATCGCCGCTTCGTTTTGAGACTCCGGTTATCGCTGCTACGTGCTCGTCACTCACGCCGCCTTATCGCTAACCAGAGCTCGCATACTGTTACATACTCTTACACTATTGTTTCAAATATTTCAGTTTAGCATGCATATATTACTTGTTAAAAATAGTACGTTTAAATGTTTAAAGATTCTTATATACGAGTATATGTATATGACAATTGTTAGTTCGTAGACCAACCTAGTGAATTCGGTGTTCATAGTTACTCTGACCAATGCTTGAATTGAATCTGTATCTGTTACTCTAATCCTGATGCCCTGATGTCCAAATCAGATACGAAGTTGGCTATTTCACCCAATTTGATCAAATAATACCTCAAACATGTATTTACCAGGCCTATCAACTTTCGTCGCTTAGTATTTGTTGCGGTGACAACGCCGAAGATTAAGTCTGCTTCCAGCAGACTAAGCGATATATTTAAAAACACAAAAGTACAGAAAACATACAACTCTACCAGACCCCACAGATTGCACCCACGTGCGACTGACCCACCGAAGCGATGAACGGACATCTACCTATAGATCACATCATTGACTCCTGAAAAGCAGCTTCCTTGACTGTTTCCCACTCTTCAACCAAAAATCCTTTCAGCACACCCACGTCCAATAAAAAAACTCTACTTGTTTTCCACTCTTAACCTTAACACATTGAGCGTCGGTCCCGTGAAAACGCGAATTTCTGAGTTTGTCGCTTGAGCGCTGGCTCCGTGATAATGCGGGTTGCTAAGTTTGTCACACGACTCTCGCCCTCACGTTGATGAGGATTTCTTTTTGCTTGTATGGATGTCTTACACATCAATTTGCATTCACTTGGCATGTTTACGACAATCTGCATTTGTTATGCTCCGAAAATATAAAGTATACGATGGTTTAGGAACAATCAAAGCAAGAATCACTCTCAAGCAGTGTATTCCTTAGTTAGTACCTCTTTCGTAAGTTTACGCTTTTCGTTGAACAATATAATAAATCTTATTATTTTGTAACTTTTCATCCATATGAGTGAAGTTTTTAACGAGTATATTGCTGACCCTCTATCAGATTATTCGATACATTCAGAAGATTCTGACATGCAATTCGAGGACAGTGATAGAGATTTGGGTTCAAGGAGAATATCAAGAGCTGTTCCATTACAATATTCTCGTGATTACGATGATTCTAGTAATAGTGAAATGTCCACAGAATGACGAATATGCAATCAAAATATAGTATTTTAAGAAAATGTATAAGTTTTAAATATTTTCTTTAGCTACTCATTGTTAGGAAACAAGCGAATGAGGCCGGCGCTCAGGCTTTAAATGTCTCATATGCCGCCAGTGCTCAGTGTGTTAAAATAAATTAGACACTGGACAGAACACACTGAGACATCATAGAAGTCAATCAGAAATCGTACAGAATGCATACAGAAGTCATTCGGAACTCGAACAGAATGCATACAGAAGTTACTCAGAACTCGAACAAAACGCATATAGATCTCACTTAGAACACGAACAGAACACACACAAAAGTCATCCAAAACACGAACAGAACGCATACAGAATGTAACAGAACTCGGCATAACGCATCCTCATCACATAAGAAATCGCAACCAACTATAAATGTTGTTGCACCGCGTGGATGTAGATAAGCTCCACGCGGAGGAGGCAGCGTTGATATACTTGCGTTGCACCTTTTCTCAGTGTGCCAAATCTTTACGAGACACTGAGCACTTAGGTGTTGTAATAAAGCGCACTTTGTCTTGGTTGTATTTACACTTTATTACACGATTATGATTTGTTTATGCGTGATTGGTGTGTGTGCTGTATCGTCTCCGCCTCTGCCGTTTTTCGTCTTGTCTTTCGTCTCCCGTTTTCTGCCTTCTCGTTTTCTCCCAACTACCGTCTTACGTCTTCGACACCTCAATACCATCTTACGTCTTCGAGCTCTAGTTCACGTCTGATGTGTCTTGTCTGAAATCCAAAACCGTCTGATGTTTTCTGTGCGAACTCTCGCTAACGTCATCTGATGTGTTCTGTTTGATTTCTCCAAACCATCTTATATGTCTTCGACTTCTCACGATCGTCTGATGTTTTGTTTTATAATTTGTTGATCCTCAAGAAGGACGGCGAGGCGCGTCTTCCAAGTATTATTGCCGTCGCAACAAATGTAATAAAGTATACAGGAGCAAGAAAGTATTCATTATTGCACATCCAAGATGCTCAGTATCTCAAATTGGTAGAACATACTGAGAGAAGGCATCTACTGCAATCAACCCTACTTTCGTATACATTATTAGTAATATCTGTTCTTTTATAGTACTAGGAACGCGTTTATTTCAAAGCGAGTTTTATATCACTGTTAATTCTTATTTGGATGAAATTTCATCATCTGCCAAATTTGGTTCCTGTTTAATTATCTTCTCGTGTCTAAAATTATCTAAAATTCACTTACACTCAAAAACAGCGATATTTTTGATCGTATCATAGATTATGTTAATGTTGTCATGTAAATCAAGATACCAGATGTACAAATATAATTAAACGTACAAAAGATAGTGTTCCGTCCCGGAGAGCGTGTTTATAACATTATTTTATTCTAGGGCTTACACTTTTAACAGACCTAACCGTTTATTTTATACTGCGACTGCAATTCCGAAAATTCGATGTGCCCCAACGCCGTTCTAGCGGATTAAGCTTATAAAGGTAAAGCAAAATTAGGAATTTTAATAGTACCAGACGCGACAGATGGGACCCACTTGTGACAGACCCAACAAGCGACGGACAGACGGCACTTATAAATCACGTCATTGACCATCAGAAATCGGCTCCTTGACAGTTTCCTACTCCTTAGCCAAAGGTCCTTATGTCACACCCTCTGTCCAATTAAAACTCTTTACCTTTCCACCACCAACATCTATTTTACCCAATCAGAACTAAACTAGAGAAAACACCGGACCGAACACGACGAGACAGGACATAGAGTAAAATCGAGAAGTCAGTTTGTCTTCGGCACCGATCCTTAAAACATCTTAATTACACATACAAACGCGTGTTCGAAACGGTACTCCGTTCAACGTCTACATTATAACTATTCTACACTTTTCTCTAAATAAACACTCTCTTTTGACCACACACATTCTGGATCCTTATTATTACAACTAGTCACGCAATATTAATTTGGCGCGTGATAAGCGTTCTTGGAAATCGAAGAGATTCGATACCGTAGAACGCTACAGATAGTATTAGTAAACGTTATGTTTGGAACAGATCGTATATTAAATGACTGGGTGTGTGGAATTACGCGATAGTATATGCAGCAATAAAACGGAGATGCCTGCCAGCCAGGAACGTTCCATTGAAAATCGCTGTCATTCGCGCAATACAAACGTAGGGTATACGATTGTAAACAGTTAGTAACATATTACGCCATAAAATACACTGGATATAGGAACGAAAGTTGTTTGTTTCCTATCCATTCGGATCGCAAATTCATTTACGGGTATCAGAAGCCGAACAAATACAATCAAAATGACAATTTGATATTTACTTCAATTGCATCATGCGACTTACCTAATTTGCATGTCACTAATAATTTTCGAACAATGTATCGTACAAAAAATTGTTATATATAAACGTTTCACAAAAAGTTGGAGAAAATTGGATAAGTGTAGTGTTCTTTAACGATACGTTATATTTTTCACTAAAAAATTTTAGAAAGTATTAATTTGCTATTTTAAAATTAACAATTAACGAGCTATTTTGTTTTAGTATGCCATTAGCCATATAATTGTTCAGATTAGAGAAATTGTTATGAACTTTATTATTATTTAAAAGATGGAAACACTTTTATTGACATGTCACGAAGAATAATAAGATAAAAAGAAAGATATATATTCAAGACAAGAAGAAGACGACAAAAGTGGCGTTAATTGCTACAATTAAAATAAGTATTTAGCTAGTCAGTGCTGATATATGTATATATTGGATATTTTATATGTATATAAAATTAAACACGAAACTTAAAATTCTGACGTTTAGGCCTGTCCATCCTGAGACTTTCTGATGCTTCTAATTTATAGTGTCTACGATGAAAATATAAAAAGATTGAGAATCATGTACGGTTAAAACGATATTTTGATAAATATTTATTGGAAATATGCTCGAAAATAAGAAGCGATAAGAACAATTCGTGTTGAATATACTAAATATACACGAAACTGTAATAAACAGCCACGTTGCGAATCAAATGCGTTATATAGAGCAAGACTCAAATAAAAATATGTCACGTAAATTTCATCCGATTATTCCAACAATTTTTTGTTTTCTTAAAAATTCTCGTTGCATTATCTCCAAATTTTAACACTTTAGGATCTAAAACACGTGCCTACTGAAACAGTTTTATCAATGAGTCTATTAACACATTTTTTGTCAGAATCGCCTCATCTCTTTCCTTATATTAACCTTCTATCTTTTTTTTCCATATTCTATTGTTATACTGTCACAGTACTATAATGCCAATAATGATTCTACTAATGAAGAAAGTGCCGCGAGTATTATCAGCGACAATAGAAAATACGCGCATTAAATCTAATAAATTTAATTTAAAAATGTAGTTTTAAAAATAGAGGACGAAGGGTATTTTGAATTCTTCGCGATCAACAACTAGAATATACGAAACAAAAAATCCTTGACTCAATATGCAATATTGTTAATACAAATACAATTCAAATCATCGTTTCCTATTTCTGAAATACATTGATGTATTAACGATTCTCAATATATATCAGCGCGTCAATGAACACTATAGCGATCACCGTCCTTAATCCTTTTAATACCGAGTGAAAAACAGGTGCCTATACGAAGATAACCAGACGAATCTGATGAATTTACCAAGATTTGGGAAAAAAGCTTATAAAAGCCAAACTAAGAATGATATTTAAAAAATTCAAAATGCAGCATATTACGGAAGAAAGGGAGAATAATGTAATGCTAATTGTATTTCAATATTTATCGAAGATCATACGAATGACATCAATATAAAACATAATGGAAAACAGAAACAGGTTTCTCTTCTACAAACAATATTTGCACATAAGAATAATCATTGTTTGATCACAGTTTTACGTAGGCCACGTAGTATGAAGTATAAGTATTACATTTTCAATCATTTTTAATAAAATAATCAATATCGGTTACTAATATAACCAATATAAATACATTGCGATTTATTGCGATTTATAATTCTACTTTATTGCTCCAGCGTATGCAAAGCCTCGGCACCAACCAGCATAGAATATAACAAAAAATTAAACTCAAAAACAATTTTTTAAATTCTTTTGCAATGAAATTAGACCATTTATAACGTTTTATAAATTTATTTTAAGATAGTGCTTTCTCGCAATGCGAAAAATAAGGCGCCATTGCATACGCAACGATATATCTAAAAGGGTTAATTATGAAATTCAATGCACACAACTACTATTATAATATATAATATGGTAAAAATTATGGTGTAAATCGCTAACTGATGAAAATTCTCTAAAATGCAAACTAAAGTATTTTGATATAAAAGATACAACATTCTCTAAAAGTATGAAGACAGGAAAAATGCAAATTAAAACAAGTTCCTCGTACAAAGGCTACGTTTGCTATAGCTTCAGAATATCTATTGGCTCGTTCACCGTTTATAAGCCTCAGGCTCATTGGATCACTTTTGTAGTCAAACGGTAACAAGCCTCTGCACTAGCTAAAATATCTGTACATATAGCTCGCATTTCCAGTCTGGTCTATGAGCGACCTTTCAAATGCGAGGTATCGATAACGGTGGCACATACCTGCGAGTAAAATTATTCCGTGAGAACAATCGCTTCGTGACCTGTACACTTTATTTGTCGAATAGGTTGAGCGATTTGAAACGACCTTTGATGCTATAACGGACCAAGGCTGACAATTCAGATTATATGGACAAACGTAGTATTAGGAACCACACGTTTACGAATAACAGTACCACTCTGAAGCCGGCGGTTTACTCAAACGATTTCGCCGCCTGTTGAAAGCAGTAATCAAGTGTCACGGAGACGAACGATGGATAGAATTGTTATCAACGATTTCGTTAGGCAATCGAACAGCGTGTCGCGAGAATTGTGTGTCTGCTGTCGAGTTTAGGATTGATCGCAGTGGTCATGAACAAGCATGAAGAGGGACAAATGTTGACTGCTCTGAAATCGCTTATGAATTTATTATAAATATGTTCTAAATTTAAGGATAAATAGGTTCCTAAATAGACCTTTGACTTCGAAAGTTCATTTTTCTAATGGTTTCCACAGACAAGTGACTATTAATCGATATATTATACAGGTATACGTCTTTGCTGAAAAGATGCAATTTTTATAACAATTTTTTGGAGTTATAAAATTTGCTTATTTAGTAGCCAATATCATTAAACATTTTTAGTAGGAGTACTCATTGAAATTACAAAAGTAGTTTTCAAGTGACACGTTTAAAATATGTAAATTAACTGTTATATGTAGGGTAGAAACAGGATAAGGAAAAATTAAAAATAGTTAAATTGTGAATTTCAGAGAAACGATTTTTACAACTTCATCAGGTTTCCAGATGCACATTTCTGCTTAGTTCTATAAAATACATTATTTTTATCGTAGAAAATATGTAGCTTTCATCCGCAAATATAGGTATTTTACGATTATCAACAAATAATTGTTATTATTAATAAATCTTTACTTATTAACACATAATTATACTCTAAAAATTCTATTGGAAAAGTAATATGACTTCATATTCTACGATATTATCGTACTATTATCCGCAGACTATTCCTTTAATATTATTAAATGTTTGAGAAAATATTTATAAAAGACGTAATAAGAGTACGGAAGTTCAAAGACAATATTTTGAATATTAAATAAAATAATATTGTATTTCTCATATTTTTCTTTTCATTTTCTTCTCATTTTGAAAAATTTTTTTTGATATAAAATTTTGTCTAAATTTTCACAGTAATAAAAAGGTAGTTTAAGGAAATATTACTCATTTTCACGAGGAAATCCATTTAAAAAAAATTTTTTTAATCAAGTTTAATTGATTAATAAAGTTTTATTTATACAAAAATGGAAATGGATCACTTATAACATGCATATTTTTCGGAATTACAAATTCACCAGTAGGTATTATTTATTATCGTAGAATACGTTTTAGTATCAAATTTCGCAAAATGTAAGAAAAAGATGCACAGAAATTGCTACGGTTCTCTTCGTAGAAAGAGATTTCATCTAAGAGTGATGTTGCATTCTCCAAAATAACAGCGGCCACATTGAAGCTGGCACGGAAACAGAAATATAATTCTGTGATGAACAAAACCATAGCAATTTCTGTACATCTTTTTCTTATACTCTGCGAAACTTGACAGTGAAATGTATCCTATGAAAAGAAATCACATCTACTGGTGAAATTCTAAGCCTGAAAAATTGTTGAAAATTCATTAAAAATCTATTGGAACATTTAACCCTTTGTACTCGAAAGGTGACCTTCAGTCACCATTTCACAAAATTTGAATATTAATTAATATATCAAATTTAATATAATGTAACAGTGTGCGAGATATCGAAATTAAATAATTCTACGATTTTATTATTATACAATTCTTTATTTACTGCTGTAAAAAGTATTGTCGGTTTTTTAGTAAAGAATCTTTGAATTTCTACTCTTCTTTAGCCAAAAAATCGTCGAGTGCAAAGGGTTAATACTGTCTCCCAAGAAAACCGTTGAGTTGTGGCGTATAGTTCCTGCTTTTACTCTTTGGAGACTTTCACCCCTTGTGACAAGTACGATACGATGGAAAAAAAAAGAATTGGCACTTGTCCTTGAAAATCATGCTCAAGGTCAAGTTTGCAAGAACATTTTTTTACAGATCTTCACCGATCCGAAGAATACGCAAATAGAATACGTCTATAACACCCAGAGTAAAACATTTTTATACACCCTGTGGATGGTAAACAAAGAAAAAGCATTCGAAACAACTTCTGCTAAGCCCTCTCTGCTGCATTTAACTATAATAAAAGTAAAGACGATATATTCATTGAATTCTAAGAAAACACTTTGTAATACTTCATTTATCATTCCCTGTATCGCTAGAAATTGTAGTCTCATCTTAATTTCTTCTTAATTGGTAAAAAATAAACTTTTGAGTAGGAAACAACATCCTTATTTGGACCGAAGCTTACTAGACACGAATTTTCCAAGTCTGACAAGGTGAATTTCTCACGCGTTCGACAGAAGTAACTGATTCACAAACAGTAAGAGGTAAAAATGTTGTAGGAAGAAGTTGTTTCAATAGTGAATATCGCACAGATACTCATGGGAGTCTTTTCAGCGAGGTATTATAGCCGGGGGATATTTATGAATCGATGGAAGAGGATCTAAGAAAATCCTGCGAGAGACGCTACCCTATCCCGTTCGACTATTCCATCCAGTTTTCGTAATCCCTATTGGATCTGCCCAACTCGATAAAAGAAAACCGTATGGCAGAAAAGAAACCGCGCCACAGACTGGTCATTTCCTTTTTTACTTTTTATAAATCTTTCTACTGATTCCATCTAAAGGCCATAACTACTTTCATTTCTTGATATCTCTCTGTATCTTTCTTGCTCCATTATTATGTCATAAGTGGGGATGCAATCCGGTATAAATCGAATTATATCGAGATGACGTAAGATATCCTTGTAGCTTTTACGAGAAATTTTTGAAGGTAACAGATATCTGTTTTTTATTAAAACTTTAAAAGATATGTAATATATTGAGCTTATAAAGTAGTGCAGTCTCGACAATCATGATAATTTCTGTTGAGACGAATATTTTGTATATTCCCTTTCATCCTACCACGAGAACATCTATAAATCGAAGTAAAACTTATTTTAATTCGAATTATTTATCTCACATTTAAATTCATCTTATTATGTTTATACCTCGAATTTGAAACAAACAAACTTCTACGAATCGAAGTGTATTTCTAAAAGTCAAATTTCTATTTACCTATTGTTATTTATTTAACCCTTTGCACTCGAAAGGTGACCCTCAGTCGCCATTTGATAAAATTTCGAAGATCGATATTAATTAATATATCAAATTTAATGTAATATAACAGTGTGCAAGGTATCGAAATCAAATAATTCTACAATTCTATTATTATACAATTCTTTATTTACTACTCAGAAAAGTATCGTCAGTTTTTTAGTAGAGAATCTTTGATTTTTTACTCTTCTCTAGCCAAAAAATCGTCGAATGCAAAGGGTTAATATATAATATCTCTATCCACTTCTACAACTCTAGCTTATAAGCTATGCGTCATAAGATCTGAGAAACCGATTATTCCATATTTTATTTCCCTCGTTAAGAAGTTGACATTATCTCAAATGAGATTAAACATAAAACGATAAAAGCTATCTCTAGAAAAATTATATATATATAAATTTCGATTTTAAAATTTCTTTTACTAGAAAATTTCAATAAGACGAAATTCTTCTAATTCGTTTTAGCTCCTTTCTTGAAGATTGAGTTATCGGAAACCGACTATATTATTCATACGTGGCAAAAATTGAGTGAAACATGTTACTCGAATCTCTTGTATATATTTGTTGAATATCTAATTAAAATTAAAATAATAGTGTCACGTATGAGTTGTTGGTATCAAATATGAAATTCGAAAGTATATCTGAATCTCTTCGTCCCCGGAATAAGGAGACAGTGCAAGGAGTTCTCATAATAGGATGACATTTGTTAGCATTATGGGTACTTGGAAAAATAAGATGTCATAGAATTCCATTCTCACGCCAATTGCATTGTCAAAGACAATAACAGTCCCATTACTATATCAAATCACGCTTCAAATCACGCTAGAAAAGAGGGATGCAAATTCTCGGAGAATCAATAGTTTTTAGAATAAGCAGGATCATAAAGCAACATAGATCAGTTGAAATTCAATAGTAAATAGATTCCAACCATAGCTTCAAAATGTTGATTATACGTACATTAAATAAAGATATAAATATTCAGAGTATTTAGTGATTTTTCGAAACTGTAATATTCAATAATTCAAAGAAATGGTAACCATTGAATGTTCAATATTCAGTGGCTGAAGAAATAACAATTTCTAAATGTTTAATATTCATCAGCTTCAGAGATGGTACCTCCTGAATATTTAATATTTATTAGCTCAAACAGCGGTACCTGCTAAATGTTTAATATTCGATGACTTAAGAAATTGTAACAACTGAATACCTAATATCTTGTAACTCAAGAAATGATTGCTAGGTTTTAACAATATATTTCAACGTGTGATCACAAGTGGAATAAATAGAAGTGTACCAAGTTAAATAATAACAAATAATACAAAAATGCTAGTTATTAGCATATGTATACGTTATTATAGATATAACATGTGTTATTATACTATACAGATAGATCATTATATTGGTTACTATATTCTTATATTGGCTAGTATAGTGGTGCATATAGACAGTAAATATAGCAAATGTAAATATTAAATATAGATTTTCAATGGATTTTTTGTCCTCGTCCCATTTTTATTTAATATTTTATTTAAAAAAGAAAAAATTATATATTAAAAATTATATCTTTCATTTATTTCGTTTCCCATTATCAAAATAAAACGTTAATCCTTTCGCTAATATACTAACCGTTATTTGTTTTCGGTTTTCAATTTACGTTTTCTGCCATTGCTTCTGGTATTCTGTAAAATAGCAGATTTTATTTATAGCTTTTGATCACTGTAACAGCTATTGATCGACTTTTATTTCATCTTTCGTATTTTTGTATTATCTGTATTTATATTTGCATTATTATTTTCATTATATTTACGTGAATTTTTATCATTTTTCTCGACATACTCTATGTTATCAATTTCAACTGTTAGAATCTTGACAATTATTCAATTCACAAATTTCATTTTGATTATACGCATAAACCGAAGAAAGTTATTCTGTTTTCATTTGGGAAAGCACTTTCTTAAGATTAAAATTATATTTATAAAATAATTAATGTATATTATGATATTGTGAAAAAGTATTTAATATATGAATATTTTATGGTGGTAGAAAATAAATGAAGATTACACATTGCATAAATTGAGAAACTCAAGTAACAGAAAACAGGTACTTGACAGGTTTAATTGTTTAAAAGTAATATACACCTGATATTCGTAACATAGGTAAAATGTTGTAAACTAAATTTCAATATTAATACTGGAAGTATCAAATCAATCAAATCACTTTTCGTTTTTGTAGTTGCTGAAAACATGCAATTGCTTTTAGCGTGTTTGAAGTTAGCTATTATCCAATGTTAAACAATACCTATAAAATTAATATCACAACCATTATTATTTTTCTCTTTTTCATATTTATACATCCTAAAAGGAAAAATAAATTACGGTTTATGTGAGTGCAACGCCATTAATTATACTCACATCGCAAGCAAAATGTTATTAAATTATTAAAATGTTAACAATTGCATCGCAGTAACTAGTTTTTAACATTTGGGCAATAACCCGTGGTTTCGACAACATAATCTTTAATATAACGTATTATTCTTAATATCGAAAAGATATACAAAGTTAAAAAAAAGTAGATACCTATATGAAATAAAAATAAATATCTTACTACGTGAATTTCATAAATTTCCATGACATTGGAAGCGACAGTTTATATCTTTGTAAAATAGTCTTCAAAATTGAAAAGTTATGTAGAATTGGCAATAAATATATGAAATAGAAATAAAGAGCTTATTACACAAGCTTTATTGAGAATAATATTAATTTTCGACAAGTTCAAAGAAGATTGAGACTCAATTTCGAGCACAGATGTTATTACCAAATATGGTTGAAAAGGTCAAAGAATTTAAATTGGCGTCAAATTGACAAGGGTTTTAACGGAAAGGCGATTTGACGGTAGAAAGGGAATCTCACAGGCGTATAAAAGCTATCAAAGACACGAAAATGCAGGAGGCAAAATTGAGGGAGAAAGAAGACACAAGTATAGCAGCAAAGAGATGGAGAATAAACGAGGGAAACGATCCGATTAAAAGTTTGAACAGGTACCCACTGGTCGCGGTAAAGTGGCGCTTGCGTGCATTTTCTCCTAATGGATTTTAGAGTACCTAAACGAACGAATGAACCGTAACTTCGTAAATTTTTACTACAATCGACCAATTTTAATCATTACCGATACAGATACAATTCGTATTTCGATGTAGGCACGCGAATCCACAATTCCGATGTTGGATAAACATTAAATTATTCATTTAAGGATTTGGAGTAAATGTGTTATGGGCGAATTATATACCGAACATCGAACTGCGATAAGCTTTTCTATATTGTGAAAATTTTAATACCCGAACCTTGAACAATATTCCTTTAAAGGTATTACATTTTAATTTTACTGTTTTAATACGTAATCAAGATTTTAATCCCTTTGAATATTTGTAAATATTGACGAAGAATGGATATTTAAGAAAAAGTGTATTTCAGTTGCTGAAAATTGTTATCTAAAAATATATATTGTATAAAAAATAATAATTAATTATTGAAAATAAGTATATTTTTGCTATATATATTTTCCAAAATACTATTTAAAATGTACGGTAATATGCATATAGTTTCAAACATTTAATTTACTTTTCATTAATATATATAAATTTATTACCTACATTTGCTTCGATTAATAGATTTTGAAGTTTAATAATAATCAGTTTGGATTGTTAAATTGTGATGTACAAATGGCAAAAAAATAATCAGTTTGATAATTATCGTTTTAAATATACTTATCCCAATTGTCATAAGCCTATCAGAATAATATACAAGTGTATTCAAATTATGTATTTCACTACTTTATACATATATATACATGGAAATACATTATGTTAGGTATAATTTGACTGTTTATATTGAATTGTAATCAACACGATTTAATCTACTACGCGTGTTCTAAGTGTTTACTTAATTTTTTAGAAAATCTCTAATAAAATAATACAATGAATTGCTTCTAATGATTTCGTAATTATAGTAATATGAAAATGCACATTTTATTATATAAAACCAATTACCTTTATTGCATGTACGATACAAATTCGTGCCTCACAAAATAATTACGAGAAATTAAAAACTATATAAAATAAAAAAAGAGTAGTATTATATAATCTTATATGATTAATTTTACTTGCTTGCAAGAATAGGTATTCTAGTTGAGTATAGATTTGCGTTATTATTTGTAGAAATTAAGCATTAATAATTGATATAGATACATCATTTAATATATATATACTGAGGTATGGCAATTTGTTATATTTTTGTAAAAGATAGAATGGTATAGTAATAGCATAGTCATAGTATAGTCAGAGGTTAACCCTTTGCACTCGACGACTTTTTCGTTACAGAAAAATAGTAATTCGAAGACTTTCCGTCATAGACTCGACGATATTTTTAAAATGGTAAATGAGAAATCATATGCAGATTAAGACGTAAAATTATTTTTCTTCGACATACCACACATCGTTAGGTAATTTTAAATTTGATATATTAATTAACGTCGATCTTTAGAATCTGATTAAATGGTGACTGAGAGTCGCCTCTCGAGTGCAAAGGGTTAATAAATAAAATGAAAATTTAAATTTATATATACTATAAATCTATATACTTGGGTTGAAAGTAATTTATAAAATATGTTATCGAATAAAACACAAAATTGAATAAAAATTTTGTGTGATGTATAGTTGGATGTATTTAATATACTATGACGATAGATTAGAATTAACTAAGTTATATGTATGTAGGATCGTGGTGTGTGGATTGACTAAAGTAATGTTGTTTTACTGCTTCTTAAAATACAATAAACTTATACCTATTGGCTACGAAACTGGAGACCCGCTATGGGTACGCTCGACTTCTACTGCTTAGACACTATTTCGAAGACCGTGAAGGACTGCTTCTGCGCGCGCCCTTGCACCCTTATTTAAGCATTCACGCTGTCCTCATCTATACCCACGTTCTCTCTTCCCAATCGGTCGGTCACGTATTCTAAACAGTCAGGCGCATTCATAAACTTTCATAAACATTCATTGCAATCGATCCTCTTGCGCGCGGTCTCTTTCGTTCTAAGCCCAAACACACTTATCATTCTTCCAGGGCCGTACTTATTCCGATCCCACATGTATATAGCTAAATAATGCGAGAATATTACTATGTACTTATTACTTATTAGACGCATGCTTGCTTACTGTGTCTCTATTATAGGCTCGAGGTATCCTGCTCCAGGATGCTACCTACTCCTCGTTTTACTGATTATTGCCAAACTTGGCATTGTCGATCGTTATAGTCACTAGTATATAGCTTCAAAATATGTGGTATTATTCAGAGTTAAAATAACAAAAATATTTATTTCCAAATATTTCATATAATAAAGAAGTATTTAGTCGATTACCATCAATAATAAAAAATGAAAAAATATTTATTATAACACGAAGTGTCTTCTTTTCTCTTACAAGTACGGTGTAAAGAAAATAAAGTTAGGTACAAATATATTTGAAATCCAGATAAATATAATATTTCTTCGCTTCGAGATGATTTAATTACAAATAAAATAATTAAAAATTTCAATTACACTTAACAATGACAACAAGATACACGAAAGAGCTTTCTCAAAGTAAAAAAATCATACCACTAACGGGACACGTGAAATTTACTTTTAGACCAAAATAATCATTATTTGCGAGGAACGTTATTCCAGACTAAATGATTAAAACGTACGATAAAACTTTCTCAGCTCATTTCGCAATTTACTTTTCCTTTCATTATTAAGGAATAGAATTATTTCGCAATAAAATACATAAATACTCCTATCATGTATCTGTTGTTATCAATTCTGCAGTGTGGTTTAATAATTGTCAATTCTGGAGAAACCGCCGACCCGATAAGACGTCTGTTTACATCGTTTGAGAATTGTATACATACGATGTCCCAATACGTAACTACTACTAGCACAGTTCGATAACCGTGTGTCCACAAATCGGCCAGTGAAACTACTCTAGTGGAATATGCGTGTATCAATAACAGTAGGAAAATCCAGTCAGGAATAGTATTATGTCACTAAATCGGTCTTGTTTGGCAACGAGTTAGTGACGGACGGATCTAAAGGAACATTGCGTGGTACTTGAAATGTGCAGTGGATTATATTTTTGAGTGGCGTGAACGATAGACAACGCCTTGACATTGTGAGAGCGTGTGTAGTATTTACAAAGTCTAGAGTTCACAAGAACTCTCGATAGAGCTAAATATTGTTCTATTGTTTGAGATAAATAATGGGAGTTGCAAAATGTTTTCTGATTACGAGATGAATTATTCTTCCATACGCCAGGTATTACTTAGAGCATATGGTGGTCAAACGTGGACATCCAATCGCGCTTTACCTGAGACACAGGGCCGGCAATATGATATTCTTCCTTCGAGAACAATTGCGCTAAAAAGACGTGCCACGCACGTCGAGATGCTTTTGATCCAAAATCGCCGGCGACGTGTACACCACGTGGATAGGCATTTATCGCAGAAATAAAAATAACGTGGGCTGCACGTCGGCTGATAACCAGATCGTTCATTTCTCGAGCTACAGTTCCAGAATTCACGGCGTCGCATAGTGTCATCGATATCTTGGAAATATTTCAGAATCGATTCAGTATCTCGCGGCGTCAATGTGACACCTTATCGCGTTTTATATAGTAGCTCACGGCATCGCAACCGTGAGTTTATTGGTAGCGCAAGTGGTTAAAAGGTATTTTATGATTTAACATATAGACTACGCGAAAGAACGTTTCTGTAGTGACGCAGCCGATCATACGGAGAAAGCCAAGGGCCAAACCGTTTTGGGCCTTTTTCAAGAGATAATAAAACGTCGTGAGCCATGCGGCTTTCCTTCATGGTGCGTCCCAACAACACCCCCGAAAGACAAAGCGTTTTTTCAAGGAGGCTTGTAAAAAAAACGACTGCATCAGGCAGTCTGTCCCGAGTTAAATTGCATTTTATCGCATGGGTTTTCCATCGAGGAGACCGACGGAATAAAAAACGCGTTATCAATAAGTGACTAACAAGGAGAGTGCAAGTCCTTCGGGTCACCGATTTAATTGAAGCTTTGTAGGTTTGTAGATTTTGTCATGTAGTTCAAAAATATATATCATTATAGCCGTCACTAATAATAGTTTTTGAGATATTTGCGATTAAAGTTTTATTACTTCGGTAACTACAGATTTATTTCCAATGGCTTTCAAGTAGTATTGTGGCCTAATAGCGACACCCGAAAATTCCTATGATGCAGGACCCGGAGTTTGATTCCCATCCCTAGTTGATATTTTTTCTTCAATCTATTTTTCATTTTGTATTCATTTTTCGCCTATGAAAACATTGTAAATTAATAATTGTAAATCAAATTTCTTAATAAAAAATTTATTCTTTACGATTTCTTATGTTAGTATATATTTGTTACAGAATAATAAGAATACAATGCAAGGAAAACAGTTTTCTATAGCAATCTTATTAATATCTAGTAAATATCTCAAAAACTATTGAGTAGTGGCGGTTATAATGATATATATTCTTGAACTGCATGATGAAATCTACAAACCTACAAAGTTTCAATTAAATCGGTGAGCCGAAGGACTTGCACTCTTCTTGTAAGCTTATTCATATCCCACGTGTTCGTCGGACGGATTAGGTGGATGCATTTCGATCTTTTGTCTCATATTTTTTTTAGATATCAAGGTAACTTTGAGTATTATGGACATTCTAATTGTTTCATAAGAATGTATATAACCCTCTGTATATAATCCTGTATATAACATATCACAGAATACTATAATAATAATAATAGGTAATGTTATACAATAATGGAATTCCAAAGAAAACAAAACTCTTCACAAATACAGAAGATACAAATCTGCCATAGCAGATTTACACTGATTGTGAGAAACGTGGTTAATAAAAAACATCAATAAACTGCACGTACAATGATCTATTTGAATAAACTGACATAATGGCCGATATTATTAAATATCTACGTTAATTAAATCAAACTACCACCAATTCATTCCACATATAAATATCGATTTCTTATTAAACCTACTCGAATAACTAGTAGGAAATGACAATTTCATTTTAAATCATGCGGTCGTTACTTGTTATTTAAATAAAACTCAAATTGTCTAAGAATTACAGGAGAAATGTTAATATGTTCGAAAATAAAAATGTTGAGCCAAAAGTAGGCAGAAGTTGAAAAGTATTACAAAGAATTTACATGAAAACAGAACACATAAAATTATAAATTTAAAAACAGTTACAGTAATACTGCCATAGCGAATTATAAGTAACATTAAGAAGAATTAGACACTACAAATAACAAAGTGATAGATTTTGGAATATTTTTAGTGCTTATAGTGCTATATGGCCCCACGAGAAATTATTATGATAGATTATCTATTCGTGTTAAATGTATAAGAAACCATTTGCTATTGTTATATCTCCAATAAAAAAATAAAAATGTAAATGCCATAAGCTGCAGGGGAATCGCAAGTTAACAAAGTGGAGTAGTTGGAGAATAATTGCAAACAATTTCGTACTTTAAAGGAAAAAAATGAACTATTTCTGAGCATTCTAGGCAGAAACAATGCTCTCTTATTTTACAAAGCAGTATGCATATTTTCACCAACTTTTAAATGCAACTCATACCTGAATGCTTCTGAAAGAAATTCTACACAAGTAACTTTCAGATATAACACCATTCCAAATAAACCGTAATAAATTAAAATTCTGCCATTCACTCAAACAATCACATAGAAAAAGAATAACGGAATTAAAATAGCTTCTAGTTTAATCAATTAAAATTGTAAACCTCACTAAATAACAACTCATTTCCAGTATTGTTATACAATAAATTCTTTCAATAATATTCTGTGTAAAAAAAGTATAAACATATAATGATATTGAATGAATAGTTCAATAAATATTTATATTAATATTTTAATATATATCTTTAAAAAATAATTTATATATAATACATTATATTTTTATATAATACATTAATAATCAACACAAATATTGTTTCACAAGTTAGATGTTAATTTATAAAAATACGAGTTTATAAAACTAAAGAAGGAAATTTCAAAAATAATACTGAATAATAATAACAACGTAACAGATACATCGATTTACAAAAGTACATTTATTAACTAAATATAATTTAAATATTTCAGAAAAAGAAAATATCAAACAAATGCAACACAACTTCTTACGTGGTTAAGTGGATTTTAAATCACATAAATTTATATTGAAAAATAAATTACAATACTTACATTTCTCAATGATTATTCCAGGTAGCCTTGATTCTGCCATAAAGAAATAAGGAAGAAACTATACATGAAGCATCTAAGATAGTTTTATCAAAATAAGATATTTGTGCATCTTCCGACGAATGTATTTATTTAAAATATTTTACGAATTATTTTACATGAATATTGTGTTTTGCAATGATACAAAATTGATCCGTATAAAATATCAGAAAAATATCATATCATAGAATATTATACAATACTTATGAAGTTATTTTTAATTAATTGTTGAATAAAATAAAATAAATTTATACAACGTTTCATTTGATTTCGTTTACATCTAACGGATGTATCTAATCTCATTTACGATATTGATGAAGATTAATAATAGGACCTAACTTAGGTGTCAGTAACTAATGTTACATTGCCTGTTGCGGAGCTTCAGATCAATATTGTACACCGCATGTCCGTCTTCCTTATAAGACAAATGACGTTCCTTGATAACAGCGCACATACCGCAGCTGACAGTAATTAATGCCAAACTGACATATCACTTCTTTGGACGTTGGTATAGGTCTGTAGTAACCCGTATTAAATAACATATAGCTTTTCTAACACGAGTTTACCTAGCATAATTTTAATTTTTCGAAGTAATTATCAGAAAATTAAGCCGAAGATATATTTTCGTTAATCCACATTTTTAAAGGAATATTTTAAATTTACATTTTTAATAACGCAATAAAATCTACAGTTACTGGAAAATCGAAATAGTGAAAATAAATTAATGAAATTTTTAAGGTACAATGAGACTTCGATTAATTGAATATCCATTATTTCTGTCCTAATCACCCACTGTAGTAATACTACATACTATGTAAAAGACAAGAAATTAGAAACAGGTTTATAAATAATTTATTACATTTGACAGCAGAAACATATTTTAAACAAAATGTTTTCGACTTCCAGACAAACACGAATCCACGTATTATTAAATATTTTGTAACCTAACGATAGTATCGCCTTTTTAATCCTTAAAAGATCAATTCTACCATGAATATTTCATACAATTCGAATTTTCTTTTGATATTAGTAAAAATTTGAAATTTATTTCTATTAAAAAATCACTGACAATACTAATTTTATGAACGTCATAACTAAATCAGGAAAGAGATCAATCCTCCCGTGTAAATATTTTGCTATAAGAGACAAGAATAGTTAGTTTAAGCTAAAGGTAACTTTCACGGGTTAAACGAGTTGCTTTTATTTTGTTTTATAAGTACCCTTATGTGCATCTTCTTACATTTCATTTTAACTTCGATAATTTATTTTTAATTACTTTATTACACCTACCTTGTTTTTTGCCATGATCAATAGCATTCCTAGTACATCGTTATATTACACTGAATATTAAGAATGTGTATTATATATTTTATTTAATTATTGAATGTGTCTATTTCAAAAGTAAACACTCTGAAAATTTAAAGATCATCTTTATTTTTCTCAAATAAAGCTATACGTTTCCTATGCATTTCTAAATGTCTCTTCTTATTTTCTATTAAAAAGAGAAAAAATATATATATATTGGGAATTTAAATTGAAAATTGATTGATTTAGGAAATATTTGAACTTTATCCCCATATTGTATTTTGCTTTACATATGCTGGAACGTTTGTCATAAATTTTTCGTATTGCATACGGTTATGCTCGACAAAAGCTAAGGTACTTTCCAAATACAAATATTGAAGGAAACAAAATGACTATAACCTCTGAACCAACAAATTTTTAGTCCACGTACCTTAATAATATTTTATAGAGAATAAAAATACACATCTATCTATTGCGACTAATAAATATGCAGCTTTCATTAAAATTAAATGAAAATAAAATTGGAATATCGACATTTTATGACACTAAAGTGTAAGACCTAAAGATATAACCATTGAGATGATAATTTATTAAAGGTACCTCAAAATATCTCTATTTCTGAACTAAGTATATATACCAGGGCATGCATCTTTTTATACCAATCTATTTTGCTCAACAGAATTTCCTTTAGACTTTGAAAGAATCTTTACTTCCAGAATAGATCCATCCAATTTTACCTCACGAAATTTCATTGAAATTTTCAAAACATCTCTTCTAAGACAGGCATATATATGCACGAAATCACGCGTCATTCGACACCGTCCAATTTTGTCTCGTGAAATTTTCCTTTACCTTTCATCGTATCAGAATTGTGCCTGAATTCGGCTAGGTGAAACACCTTGTATATTTCTTTTCATATTGCCATAAATAGAAATTGATAATGAAACGAACAATTCCATGTAATGAATTGATTTACGGTTCAGTGTTTTCCCTTACAGAGCGAAGGAAAGATATGTCTAGAATCCGCTATCCGCGTGTTGGTGGGACAAATTCTTGGTATCAGAGCACCAAGCTGGGTTTGCGAAAATAAGAAACGCTTTCTTCCTGTCTAGCGTGTGTTCCGTGTGGGCTTGTTGAATAATGTAACGAATTCTCTTCCGCATCACGGAAGCCCGGCCCTCCGCCCACCCATTCACCTTCTTCGCTCTCGAATCCTCGTCTTTTCGCGTCCGGTCGAAGCTCAACCGGAACGTCAAAAGTCATTGGAAATCCCAGAGGGCTCGTGCAAAATTGATTTGCCGCATGGATTTCGTTATCTGCGACTTGCTAGCACCATGGATTTCAAAGAAGCTCAGGAAATGCATAAGTGAGGCTAAACGTAGCTTCCTCCGTTGTTGCATTCCTAGGGAATTTCCAGCAAGGATAAAGGAAAGTAGCAAATAGATACATATTACTTTCGAGTATACGTTTTAAGCTGTCGCTAAAAATGATGCAATTAAGAATCGAATCATGAATCTTCTTACTTGATAATAGGAAAATTTCTCGATATTCTCGTAGTTGATAGAACGAAAATGATATTAAATATTTTAATATATTATTGTTAAAATATTGCAATATATATGATTAAGGATAACTCCTTATGATTTATCAATTATCAATTATAAATAATTGTGACTTTTCATGATAATATTTGTATGATGAAAAGATATGAAATAAATTGGAACGAATAAGAAAATATAACTTTAAAGAACTAAAGTGATTTTTAAATTATTACTTGTTTATAATAAAAATTAACGTAACAAAATATAGGATATGTAGAAAATTTCTGTAAAAAGAAGATGAATTACAGAAAATAATAAACAAGAAGAAAAAAGAAAGTTAAGAAAAATAGAAGCTAATGACATTTAAACACACCCAGAAAATGTAAATTTGAGAGGGTACAAAAAGAAATAAGGGAGGAGATGAATTTGAGTACCATTTATTAACCTGCATATATACTTAACTAACAATTAAGTAAATAAAATAAAGTAAAAATATGCAGTGATGAAAGTAGAACATAATATTTGGATATAAACATGTAGTATTATGAACAGATATATTTTTCGCAATTTTTAACCGAGTTTAACCACATACGGTACATTAACTTTTAAAAAAATGTAGATTAGAAGAAACTTAGAAATCATTAACGGTAGCTGAATGGAATAAACGAAAAAATAATTATAACAGTTTGTGTTATAAAGTTAAAATTTTTGTATGTACAAGAATACATCAAAAAGAGAAAATATAATTTGAAGATGACAATGAATACATATTCATGGAATAATCAATTTAGTTAAGTTCTGTTCCATATATGGAGTGTTTTGCTCAATTTGATTGCTTAAAATATTTTTATCGTACTTAATATTTTGTACAGATCTTTCTCCACGTCTTTGAAAGATTTTTGAATGTTGTAAGAAATTTTCTTTCTTCAATATTTAGTGGTTTTGAAATACTTATTCGTTATAACATAATTTCATAAACATACTTGTATAAAATTATTTATGTACACATATATACTTATTTATTGTGTATACCTACTTGTATACATTCAACATAATGCTCATATGTCAACAAAAGAGAAGAAAAGCGAAAGGATAGTCGCTCATCTAAAAACATTTGAGGTTCGTTTTAGTCAAGAATAGGATAATTATCATTGTTGTTTATAAAATTGTATAATTTTAAATGAAATGTTTTTATCGAATATTTCAGGTAGAAGAGTTAGAAAAGACACTCAATGATAAAAAGTTTTATATGCTGTATACATATACTAAATAGTTGAATTTAACAATTTCAATTATCCATTAAACACATCTATGTGCAAAAGACCTTCTCGCATTACAAACAATTTATGCTTCTTACTGAGCGAATCACTTAGAAACTTTTATTTTAACTTTCAGTTAAATATTTAAATTGATCCAATTAAGTTCCTTCGAGGAAGACGTTACAGAGCGTCCGAAACCATTAGCTTAAAGAGACTGAGTTTGCCTTACGTTAATTTAGGTTACGTTGAAATTACACAAAGCATATCTAGGTAGATAAAAGTACGATGTGGAAGAAACGGGCAATTATCCTTCAGAGTACTAAGAAAACACGTAAAACAAGCTGTTTCTCGTGGATATAAAGTCAGATACTAATTTTCCTTCTACGGATTACTTACAACGTTTCAATATATTTAATACACGTTGTACAACAGAAGGAATATCTTAAAAGATATTCAACCGTTATTAAATATGTTGATCTTCATTTTAATTTTGAAAGTTTAATTTTTTACTCGCCCACTTTGTGTGGCATAAAAATAAATTACTTTTTTGGATTTGCTCTGTTTAAAAATCCGCATGTTGCAAACTAAAAAAGGTTTTGTATTTTTGTTGTGTACGAATTATGCTGTGACATAAGTTACTTTTTTACTTTTTTCAAATTACAAGTTACTTTCTTCTGCTCTTCGTTTAATGTAAATATGGAACATTAAAATAAAATTATACAATTACAAATAGTAAAAGAAGAATATTCACTTAGCGAAAATATATTAGCTAAGAAAATATATTAGCATATATTTTAATAATTAAAATATATTATTAGAATATATTAGCTATAAATTTTGTGCATTTAAAAATATGTATACGTGTGTAAAATTTCGATTATATTATATATCGACTTTATCTTCTTTATACGAATATTCATGTATGAGATAATAGCGCTATGAATAAAATCGCAAACGATGTTAAATAAAATTTTTCTTTTCTCGCAATGAAATTTAGGATTTCAACAAAATTTTAAAGTGAGAGGTACAAAAAGTATGTAAAATTGAGGATGCTAATTTCAGTACTTTTTAGTTTAACTAAAATATTAAGACTAGAAACTAGACTCGAAAATACTAATTTTCAAAATTATAGATTGTCGTACATTTATTTAAAAAAATACTCTATAGTGTTCCGACGTCGAACAAGAAACCCAGAACACGCCATTATGGTCTTCTGACAGACAGGTCCATGTGCTTATATAACTCGACCCTTAACACTAGGTTTGCGGAGGCTATCTGTATACCTATTTCTAAGGACACCTGTCAAATTGACGGGTAAAGGAAACCACGTGCCTTTTCTTTTAACGATTAATTTAATTTAAAAACAATTATATATTATATTAACAGTCTTAATATAAGTTAACTAAATCTGTTATCATCGTATAATGGGAACAACCCATGCGTCAAATTGACGGATTCCGTAAATCTAGTGTTTCTTTCCTTCGTTATTTAGTTCTTTACTTCGTTATTTCTTCAACTTACATTTTCGAAAAATGTCTCTTTATTTATTTATTACATTGTGGACTGAACATATGCAGCAATTGAATAGTTAATTTCGTTTTAGCGAAATTAGACAGGGGTCGAGACCAGTCCGTGCACTCTGGTTCCCGTTACGGCCTAGCGCACAAACGACCATAAACGTAGAGTGACAACAACGTGGTCATTATCAAAAGCGATCACCAACGTGTGAGTGACCCACGTGCACCTCGACCAGTGCACCTCATGACGAAGAAGGAGTTGCTTCCACTACCGATGTCGCCTCTAGGATGCTATTTCTTCTTCACGGTGACCAGTTCGCAAACCGAGGGGAACGCTCTTGGTCAACAACTTCCACTTAAGAAAGGTCTGCGTTTACAGACTTCCGATTTTCTTTAAAATCGACGTAAAGAAAATCGCAGAGTTAGTCCTTCAGTTCTTCTTCTTTTCAAACATCGAGTCTTTGACAAGTTGCACCAAACAACGTCAGCGATCACGAACAAGTCAATCTTATGTCAAGAGTCTTTCAGACAGTTATTAAGTAGTCTCCTTAGACAATCATTCGCCATCGGTAGTGAGTAACTGTTTACACGGTCTTCCAATTGCTCTCTAGCGTTCCAGAGAACTGATCGTCCCGATAGCACTTTTCTACCGATCAAAACGTCGATTTTTAGGGAATCGTTAGAAGAAAGTTTTCTCTACCTCCAACTTTTTTAAAAAACACTACCCTCAGTTTCTACTATATCCGTTTACGTAAAAGTTTAGAGAAACGCATGTTCACGTATATGAAAGTAGAGACCTCAAGTTTTAAAATGAGCCCAAGTTGATTGTCGCACGATATCTGTTTACGATACTACATTAAATCAAATATTGACAATTTTTCGATTGAGATCTTATGATTCCTTAATTTTGTTTATAAGTGTATATATTATACTTATGTCAATACTGTATTTATAACGTTCAACCTACCAAGCCATTCAAAGTAGCAGGTATTATACCTTTTTGTAGTTGCTGGAAATATATAGTCACATTCGTTACGTTAATATTAAATAATAATGAGATAAAAATTAAATATATCTATGTAAGGGAACTTATCTTCCACTTTAATTAATACTATTTGTGTGTACTACATTTGCGTATACAAACAAATTAACCCTTTGCACTCGAGAGGTGATCTTCAGTCACCATTTCATAAAATTTGGAAGATCGATATTAATTAATATATCAAATTTAATGCAATGTAACAGTGTGCGAGGTATCGAAATCAAATAATTCTACAGTTCTATTATTATACAATTCTTGATTTACTGCTCAAAAAAGTATCGTCAGCTTTTCAGTAAAGAATCTTTGAATTTCTACTTTTCTCTAGTCAAAAGTCGTCGAGAGCAAAGAGTTAACAGCTTTAATATTAATCAAAATTTAGTAATTGTAAACATGCCTGGATGCTAAAAAGCTGATAAGCTGATAGAAAAAGTGTAAGTTTACTCTAAATAAGTAGAAGTAAGTATCTGTAATTGATAGTTCAAATTTAGTAAAATTTGTCCGTGGTTTGTCGACTTTCGACATATTCAAACGGCTAATTTCAGGAAATATATGAAAATAATGTTTAACAATGTATTAAATTCAGTAATTAAATCGTAATAATGCAGATGACAAACTTATGCATGCTTCACATTGTGTTATTTAGTAAAAGTTACGTGTAAAGAATTTTCTTAAGTCTTGCAATGCAATTTATTTGCAAGTAATAGTTTATAACACTCGAGAAAAATATTACATTTCCACTATTTGAATGAAAAAAGTACGTATATGAAAATCATGCTAATATATAGAGCAACAATATAACACAACGCAGTTGTATGTATATTAACCCTTACTTATATTCGGCTATATTTGAATGTACTAATAATCGTGAAATGTATATATAGTCCTTAAAACACTCCAGAAAATGCAATTCTATGGAGAAGAAAAAATTCATGACGTGCTACACTCGTCACTTTAGTCGTTAAAGCATTTGCATACCGAGTTTATGGCGCGGACCTTATGATTTCATTATTTGTATACATAAATTCAAATGCCGAGCAAGGTTTATTTGCACTAAAAATTCGCGATATTTCTTAACCTCGCTCTGCTTCCATCTTTAAAACTGTCGAATGATAAACTTTTGCATCTTTCGACCTATGTCAAGTTTAAATTCATTAACGCTACAGAAAACAAAGATGCAGGAAGCGTCGGATAGTTTTCTGATTAATTGCCTAGTATTTTGCCTGGCAATAGAATTACTATAAATATGTGACATAAGAAAACTTGATAAAAAAATAGGAAAACTGAACTGTAATACACAGCATGCGAGTTGGCACCGTCTTACAAAAACTCAAAACAGACGGGTATTTTGTTTTCTGGAAGCAAGAAGCAGTAGTTAATTACAAAATCTAATGCTTTATATGCGAAATGAAAGTTTTAACACTCGCTATTAGCAAGCGTTAAAATAATTATGAAATTAGTGACGGTTCTATCCCTTAACCCTAGAGACCCACTTAACATTGGAACACCTGCCTATCGTGGTATCCTGAGAGTTAACGAAATGGAGGCGTGGAACAGGGCCAGAGGAGCAATTTCCATATCCACTGGAATGAGTTTATGACACGGCATTGTTATTAAGTAATGAGTTTATGACACGTCATTGTTATTAAGCGCACAAGAACCGGTAGCAAGGTACTTACTTGGTATGCACATTGAAGGTGTGCAGAATTTCTTAGATTATTAAGCAATTTATGGACTTTCATTTCTTCTTTCAATAGTATTATATTTTGAAGAAGAGAATTAAGAAATACGAGACTGAAGAATTCAAAATAACAATAAGCAAATCCGAACAACTGTATTTAAATAAATTACTGAACATAACATACTTTGTAAGTGTTAAAGTAGTTTATTCAGTAGTAACAAAAATGTAAAATATACTTTGTAAACAGAATAATTAGATCGTAAGTTATATACGTGTAATATAATAGATGTAGTAACTGGAAATTTACTATTACTTTGATTAAGTTTCGTAAGATATGCAGAATCAGATAAAGATATAAAATAATATAATGTAATATAAAACCTAACATTGTTGACATTTGAATGCAAATATTCATTGCTACAGTTTACAACTAGGTTACATTATGAGTATATAGAAGTAAACTACATGAAATTTGTAAATTAACCTAGATAACCACGGTAATTATAGTAATCACAAGTGAGTATTGTCAATAAATATTCATGAATTGTATAAATTTTGTATAAATACTCGTATATAAATTTTTATATATATTTTTTATAGTAAAAATGTATAAATGTACATTATCTAATGAAGTCCTTTGCAATATAAGTGTATAAATATGTGACAGGATTTCTGTATTGATAAATGTACATATGAATTATAACGAGTAGATAAAATTACATTGAGACAATGTTTATTGTAAACAATATTATTGATTATTTACAACATAGTAATTATAATAATCACTTTTGCTAATATTTTTAAAACAACCTATATATACATATGTTTTAAAGTAACATATGTTTTATATATGTTTTAAAGCAACATATATTTTATATATATTTTACAATGAAACTATTTCTTTCAAATATTTACATTTTACAAAAATACTTTTTAATGATATTTTATGGAGATGTAAAATGGACGCAACTGAGCTACTTCGCGTATATAAACTTGGAATAAAGGGTATGTACAAAGTTACAGACATTGTCCTGTGACAATAGATTCGGACTCTCATATTTACGTGTTGTAAACTATTATAAATTGCGT
Source organism: Eufriesea mexicana (assembly GCF_001483705.2). Lineage (NCBI taxonomy): Eukaryota > Metazoa > Arthropoda > Insecta > Hymenoptera > Apidae > Eufriesea > Eufriesea mexicana. The sequence continues at coordinate 105,994 of NW_016910895.1, forward strand.
TTATATCTTGAAAATCTCCGTAAACTGTGTCGTAGATATGCATACATCAAATTTTCAAAAAATTCATAGAACAAGTTACCGTACAACTATCGAGATAATCGAAATTTGTGTATTTTAGAACTTTTATTACTTGTAATAAACTATCATTTGTCATATATAAGCGAATGTCAAAATATGCGAATATTGTTGTAAGTTTTTAAATTTTAATCAGGTTTAAATTAAATAATATTAATGTCTAGGTTTTAAGTTTTAATTAATAAGTTATTCTGTATTTTAAATAAGTAATAGATAAATAGAAAGAAATATATTATTTCATATTGTAGTATAATTTTCATGTAATTCTATTAAAAAATTCAGAAAATTTTGATTCATTATATATAATTTTTTAGATGATAGAATAGAAATGAAGAAATAACTAATCTTAATGTTAGTGGTGGATGAATTAACAATAATATTGATTTAGTAGTTTAATAACGGAACAAATAATTATATAAAGAATTAGTAGAAATAGACTCGTTTCACTCCACGATATAATCTTTGCACGACTTTCTCACACACGACGTCTTTTACTGTTTACTGTCCTCCAATCACTAACTGTTTTTCACGACTCTTACCATTAGTCATACTCGACACACGTACATTCATTTTTTCACACAAACATACTTTACACTTATACCAAACATATATACTCAAAAATCTATAACGACATTCATTTTTTCACACAAACATACTTTACACTTATACCAAACATATATACTCAAAAATCTATGTAACCACTACCACACTTAATATCGCACAAATAATCGAACACTGTATATTTAAAATTTATGAGATTAAAATAATTTTTAATTAATGATTGCGAATAACTGCGAAGTTGTTGTAATAAATATTATAAATAAGTCATTTTTGATAATCATTATTAATATTCTTCTTTTCGTAAAAGCCATTTTGTACATTCACTTTAATTAATGACAATTTTTCAAATTTTGCGGTTTTATACGTCCTAATGAAATTCAAGTCTAAAAGTTGTAAAGGCAGTTGTAGCGCATTTGTTTAACTAAAATTCTTGCATAAACTGAATTTTAGGTATGAGATCATTGTCCTAGTAATTTATTAATATATTATTTTACAACATGTTTTTTTTCCATCGAGAACATGATTGAATAGAAACTAATTATTTCGTAATAATTTTGGAAATATATTGTCATAGTTTTCGATACTGTTTTCTTCAAATCTTCATTCGTCGATCAAAAAATCGGACGAAATAACATTATTCTATCATTTATTTTCTGAGTTACATAATCTCCTCTATGTTGTAGCTAGTGCGAAGGGACAAAATTTATCTTTTCGCAAACGGGCATTTAAATAAATTAATGTTCAAAGTAGAGGAGATTGTGATAGTAATTTAAGACGCAGATTACTCATCTGATAGTATAAGAAATTTATTTACATTATATGCTTTGAACTTTGCTCTTAAAGTGGTATAATTTTGTTTTAAATGTCAGATTTTCAAATTTTAGAATGATTGTGAAAATTTATTTGCGGTAAAGTGTAATAGATCACTGATCTTGATAAACATTATCACGTAAACACTGCTGTTCTACGAAAGCCTGTGACAATGTTGAATCTTTAACTTAATATTATGATAAATTTAGATTTAATAAACGTTAATACCTTTTTATTCAGAATTCAATATTTGTCCATACTTTGATATAAAAAATATATCATCTTATTTTAAAAAACGGAATTAATTTTCAAATATTCAAAAAGTTTTCTCTCATAAAAAAAATACATGATATACAAATCGTACTCTTCTAAACCACACAATTATTATGTAAAACAATTTTTTCGTGCATATGCTTTAAAAGTAGTCCACGATGTACATGTTGAATACACCATCGTGTGTGTATATTTTATTTTAAACCAATTTTAAATCAATCTCGGATATTATTCGAAATAACACTGGCACATCGAAAAAAAAGAATGAAACTTTCGCTTCGCGTAAAAATTGAAAAATATAAATGCACTTTACAGGGAAAACTGTATCCCGAAAATCTAATACCACACAATAGTGGAAATGCAATTCTAGCAGATTTCCTCTTCTGCAACCAGCAGCAAGATATTTTCTTGCTATTTTCGTTGCGCATACTACAAAAGAGCTTTATTCTCTAGTGCCGGAAATACCATTGCAATTTTCGAATAAAATTGTTACCAAAAAATGCGAAATAACTATCCATTTGTAAAATAATTTCAAATGAATAAATTGAGTAATTTTATCATTATATAATGTTCAAAAGATATTCATTTATACGTATGTGTATTTAATACTGTAATATTAACCTTTTGCATTCGAAGACTTTTTCGCTATAAATTAATAAGTAACTACCCGAAGTTTTTCAATACCACTATAAACTCGATCATTTTTATCTACAATAATAAAAGAGAATTGTGCATATATTGTCACACAAAACTGTTTTGCTTCAACATTTCATTTGTTGTTATACGAAAATTATTATTGCTTCTCGTTCGTCATTCAAGTTATGACACTAAAAGAAATAATAATTGAGATTTCTATTTCAATACAAAATGTTAAACATAAAAAAAAGATATTCTGGTAATGACATTTTTATATTATTTTACTAAGTAAATATTTTACGAAGTAAACGTTCAACTTATAGATTTCTACTTTATATGACGAAATCACTTACTGAGCAATAAATACAAAATGAGGTTGGTCAATTATTCCAAGGTATAACAGTTAGTAGACTAAACGATATCAATTTGCCAAGAAGGTTATATAAAAAGCATTTGAAGCATGTCCTATACAATGACATGACACATAGTGGAGCAAACGAATATATTATAATAGTAAAAGAATGCTTTATATTTAAAAAATGGCATATTGACCAGTTTTTGGTAAAATTTTGTCCTACTGTGACTTGTCTTATGTCTTTTTATAAGAAAAATATCTACGTGATACACCTACCAAACATCGATGATACAATTTACCAAATATCCATACTAGACAAATTGTGAATTTCAATGGAGATAATAAGAAAAGAATGATACGAAATTATGATAATTATTTAAATCATCTTCTGGTAATATTGAAATATGTTGTTAAGGACATTATTACGAACAATTTTCCTTTATATTCGCAACTACTGCATGGTCGTAATTTCTGAGATATAAACAAAAAATTATTTCAATACTACAATAATTTCTCTACTCGCGTATGAATAGCGCATGACAGCGCATGAGTCATCGTGGAATAGAAAATGCTTATTTTATCTATAAATAAGTGACAGTGAATCACAAAAGATTAAGCTTAACTAACTTCAATGATTTTGAATCTCGGCTGCGTCTAACCAGAAATATTTTAATTTCATGTAATTATTTAATTAATCATAGATTTGGTTAAAATGAAACGAAAAGTTATACATGACAAAATATTTCAATATCATCAAGATCGGTAAGGTGACATTTGACCGAAATAAATATCAAAGTATATAGACTATATAGCATGAAATAAAAATAGAAACAAAGTGAAAGACAATAATAAATAATAAAATAAAAGAATATATAACATATATAACAATAACGAAACAAAAATAAAGACAAAAAGTTATTACAATATGAAATTCATCCTAAATATATTAGAAATAAAATGGGGAGAAATAAAATGAAAATATTTTATATAAAATATACACACCGATTATATTGTATGAAACAAAAATATAAATGAAGACAAAAAATATATTTACGAGGGACGGCAAAAAGTTATTGCGATGTCAAATTCACTATGAACAAGTTTGCTAGAAACTTCATTTCTTCTTCCTTTTATCATCCGTACGTGACACGATAAAGAACGGTTTTGGGCTCTCGAATCGATTTCGACCGATTCTTCCAATCCATCCCAAAGCTCGAATAGCCAATATCGGATTACTCTCGCATCTGTACAGTCTTAGCCTTTACGATTAGTTTCGGAAAGCCGAACATTCGCGGGTGCCGAGATACTTGCGGAGATCTTGTCCGGTTCCGAACGATTTGTTCCCAACTCACCCGTAATCTCGGATACCCGCATATCTGTTAATCAGAGATGATGAGTTAATTTGTCATTGGGTATCGCTTCTGTAGAGATGAATTAAATCGTTTCAAACATTCTACAGAGTGAACCACGAAATGTGATTAATTTATTCTACTCTTAGTTTATTCCATTATCAAACAGATTACATAGTTTTACATCAAAAAGAATATTTACTATGATGCTTATCGAATTATTTATAAAAAAATGACCTTAAAAATTTTGAAAGGAAAGAAATGACAAAAAACTTATCGTTAGTATAATCATACTAAAGCCCACATTGAACTATATTTTATTAAATACTCGCCTCACCGATAAAATATTCATTCTCTGGTTATAAATTAATTTTATTCAACAAACGTCACCAATTAAATGCAATTAATTATATAACCAAAATGATTATGCTTTAATGTAATTTAAATTGCAATTATAATAACCAAATAATAAATGTTTCGTTATCATGATACGTTACCAATACACCAATACGCATATTTGCAATGTTTCATGCGTTTTTCGCATGTATCGATATATTTTCGTACACACACATATATCGTATTTTCATATTTCGTACTGCATCCGCAACATAAATTCGCTTTATAAATTTCTCAGCAAATACAAAATTTGTATCCGAAGTTAGAAAGATGCGTGCGTTTCCTCTGATTATTAATATTGGGAACAATTAGTTGATAATTGATGCGAATTAGTTGATAAGAACGAGGTGTGCAAAAGAATGTTGGCATGAGTAAGGAGTACAGGGATAAGTCCTTAACCGTTTGTGTCCCAAGCAGCGCGATCGCGCTGTTCAGATTTCATGTCGAGAAAACCCAGCACATTTCGAGCGTTCTCGACAACTGACAGTGCGTCATCGACTGTCGAAATCGAAGCGCTATCGCGCCACTTGGTCATTCGTCGCCATAATATAAACGAAGCGCTATCGCGCCGCTTGGGATATTTCGACATAAAATAGAAACGCTATCGCGCTGCTTGGGTGGCATCTAACCCAGATAGAGGCAGCGCGGTCGCGCTGCTTGGGATAGATCGACAGTGTTTTCTCAAAACCCTCTGGGACTCAAACGATTAATACGTTCGTCGCCGCGTCACCCATACCTGGGTGACGGGTATGCTACCGTGGGGGCCC